>NC_141781.1:17644853-17813445 GCF_054643075.1 Acanthaster planci | reverse complement strand
AGTTAAATTAACCAAATTAAATTTGATAAGTTAACTGATAGAACAAGTTATTCGAATTTCATTTGCATAATTTCCGATACATACAGTGTACGTGTTAAAAATATAAAAAGAACAACACTTCATTGTACTAAAAACCAACAAAGGGATAAATACATGATTAGAAAGCCTGAGAGATGGGTTCTGGGTTTA
This sequence comes from Acanthaster planci, assembly GCF_054643075.1. NCBI lineage: Eukaryota > Metazoa > Echinodermata > Asteroidea > Valvatida > Acanthasteridae > Acanthaster > Acanthaster planci. Next base: position 17,813,256 of record NC_141781.1, on the reverse strand, counting down.
TAAACAAGTGGTCACGTAACGAGCGGGAAAATTCATTTTGAGAGGGTAGAAGACACAAATTCTGGAGGCTAGAAGGAAGAGTGTTGAACAACCTGCAGAAAGAAACAAACAGAAAATATTTAAGGCAGTTGGTCCGACTACACTTGTGACTGAAGAGCAAGACATCAGTTTTCATTGCATTTGGCTGGGGATAAAGGGTAGAAGGGACATCCGTGTGTCTGTGGAGGCATTTCACAACCATAGCCATGCTCAAGTAGATTAACCTGTTGTAGATGGGTGGGAGATTAAGTTCCTGCCAACTTTGTTCGTAGGAGAGGGAGTGTGCAATATTATACGGAATCTACAACTACCGTATCAATACATTCTGTCGATGTTTTAGCGTTGTAAATATGAAACCTACACAATGGTTTGTCTGGAAATTCATTTGAGTGGATAGAGGCTCCTTGTGGACTATAGACGCATTCTTGGCAAGTTGGGCACGTTTTGGTCTATTCCAGATCAACACACATATGATCTGGATAGAGCTTTCATCTTAAATACTCTCAGTTGAGTGCCATGCAGTTCTGAAGTGATTCCTTCTCGCTGTTACATAAAACATTGTACCAACGGATATTGTGTGCGAACTTCATGCACGCTCATCTGTCTTTTTTTCCAACTTCAATCCCTGCGACTATGGAGACATAGAGCCGAATATAGAGCCGTCTAAAAGTTCTCATCCAGTCCGCGATGTTTCTCCTCAAAAACGAACTGCAGCCATATACATGAATCCTACACAATACATAGTGTTAGGCGGGTCCGTGAACGAGCATCCTCAAGCCCTCTGTAAGCCGTCTGTAAGTTGCTATATGGTACCAGCCATAGCTGTGGTCAAAAAACGCGATTCTTTGTTTATACCGTCGCACTTCCATTAGAATGATACCTTTGCGTCGAGAATGAATCGCGCTATAGGCCCTAGCCAGAAGATCTGAGTGAGTGTGAGAGACGAGTTTCTGACTGGCGAGGGAGATGAGGTGAAAATTAGTGAGTGGGTGTCGATAGGCAGAGCCAGCAAAGATCAAGCTCAAAACCTGCATTTAGCGGTGTTACCCTTATACGTAGAAGTCGGAAATTCAGTCCCAATCCTGCTAACGGACAAACTAATCCAAATCGACCGTTGAGTCTGGCAAATACAGACCAAACTCCCAACTCCGTCATTTTCCATGCCAGCAACAATCCTCTTCCCAAATTCTGGGCTCAACACAATAATCGTGTTTATTCACCAAAATTGAGCTTTATGAGCTGAGACGGTATTATAAATTTGATTGTTGTAATGGCAACATGCTCTGGCAAGCCCAGCAGGATAGCAGTACCAGTAGAGGGCGCTATATTCACAAGAGACGACCTGCCAAAGAACCTTACGCGCGCAAATTATTATGAATAATTGCGCATGCGCACTGCCAATAATCTCAGTCTGCATGGCGCGCGGTCTTCAGCAGTGCGTACGCGCATTATTATGTCGCCTGCACGGTGCACCGACAAAAACAGTAAAACCAGTCTTGGGGCAAAACTATAAGAGTCCTTGAGTCTAAGGCTGTCAGGTCCTAGATCACTGATCCTAGCCCATTGGGGCTGCCATCTATCTGCAGTGGAAGCGGCTTCGACGTGTCATAATTTATTAGGACGCTACACTGTACACAAGTTTCTTCAACTTCTCATTAGCCTTCTGGTCCCCTTTTTGGACCTTGGGTCTGGCTTTCCTGGATAGCTTTTCTTCTTGTATTTCGGTCATGCTCACGCATTTTCTACCTACAGTTGTGTTATTGACACAATCTCCTCTGTCGAGTTGGCGATGAATTTATGGTAGTAACCTAGGAGTCCTAGATACACTTGCGGCTGTGTTTGGTTTAGGCATCTGTGCCTTCTGGCTGGTATGAAGCCTCTGTGGCAACGGACTCCATGCAATTCTGTCCTAGTCTAAGCTGCAAACCAGGTACGCAATAGAGGGTTAAGGATAGGAGTGCACATTTTCCTGCTTGACACGCAGTCCAGTCTGGATCTTTCAATCTGGACAACAAAGCTTCAAAATTGGCCAGATATCTCTCATCGTTCAAGAAATGATGTCATTGAAGTGCAGCAAGCACATTAGAATGTTTACCAACATTCTAATCCTTGTCCTCTAAAATGGGGCCAAGATACTGGATATTCCAAACGGTAGCCTTGTGTATGGGTAAAGTGTGCGTATGGATAATGTTAAATCTAGCCCCTTTTGATGGCAGACAAGTTTCGGTTACTGAATTTTTGGCCTTCTACTGTTTGAAGAAGATCATCAAGAGTCGGTATAGGTACTGCTCTAGGTTCAAGATTGCATTAACGGTATAAAGCTTGTAGTTGCCACAGACTCTGACTCCACCACCTGACTTGGACATCTGACAACCACTAGGCAGGTATAATCCGCAAACTTTACGTTTCAGTTATGCCTTTCTTGGGGAGATCATCTGGGGCTTTATTTTCATTCCATGCGGGGACTGCTAAAGGCAGCCTTGTAGAAGTATGTCCCATTAAAGACCTCCTGAAAAAAACCGTGGCTTGGAAATCTTTGCTTTTCATTGTCAGTAATCTAACTGTCTTGATTCCAAGCTTCCAAGAGCTACACACTCATCAAAATTATGTCCAGCTTCAAACAACAGTACACTGCCCCAGTACTAGGGCGTTTGGGCGACCTGAACCATAAACGTGTTTCAGATTTGGTCACTGGTTAAGCGCTTTCGCGACTTTCGTTAGGCATCTGTGACGTTTTGCTCTAGAATTGAGATTGATATAGCTCTCTGATTCAATGTCGAATTTGTTCTAGAAGCATTTTGCTACAAACACGACTGCCAAAAAGTTTAGCCGATTCGTTAAGTAGGACAGACCCAGCTTGGAACAATGGGTCGAGTACTCTCTATATTATCATTGCTGGAATTTGGCAAATGACGTCTTGGGAGGCCCAAACAGGAACGAGTAAATCGCCTTTGAACTCTTTCCAATGATTTTCGTTGAGAAAGAGAACTTGAGTACAAAACTGGGGCAGCATACTCAAGACTAGGTCTGACAAGAGAGCAGTAAAGTGTGACAAGAATATAAAGATCTTTACAGTTAACCAGTCTTCTGGTAAGACCAGACATCTTAGTAGCTTTTGAGACAACTGAATTCACATGATGAGTCCAAGAAAGATCTCTGGAGATAACCACCCCAAGATATTTTTACTGATCGACAAGATCCAAGTTTCGAGAATCAATCTGATATGTGGATCTTTGAAGGATTCTGGAGCGAGTGATGGACATCAGTTTACATTTATCGGTATTAAGCTTCATACAATTAAGATTAGGTAACTATACTGCATAGATCATTTTGTAATATGAGCTCATCATACTTGTTAGAGATGGTCCTATATATCACAGTGTCGTCCGCATACTGCCTTAAACTTGACTTTACACAAAAAGGTAAATCAAGGGCAAAAATATTGAAGCGTGGGCCCAAAACAGACCCCTGAGGGACCCCAAAGGGAACTGAAACCCAATCAGAGTATGACTCACAAAACTGTACTCGTTGCTGACGTCCCTGTGGGTAAGACTGGAACCACTGCAAAACAGAACCACATAAAGTACAAATACTTTATTTGTGCAACTTTTACAGGAGGACACTAGTGACTTACACGATCAAAGGCCTTCGACCAGTCCAAGTGTATGACATCGATTCTAGGTGGATTAGGGCGGTTTGAATAACAGCTGGACTGCTGCGTAACGGCGCGCATTTTTGAATCATTCCGTTGTATCCTGTGCATTACGGTACAAGCCCGGAAAAAGAAAACCTGCAGGTAAATACATTTGTAGAACAATTGAAAGGAATGATTTTATTTAAGATTGGAATTACACAGATTAAATGTACGATACGATAAGATTGCATCAGTGATTGCTAATGTAAAAATGAATGTAGATTTGCTTTCAATTTACTAGATATCTCTTAGTCTGGCTATCCGTAAAATATTTATTCCTGGTTTGTACATTCGATACATTAGACAAATTTGACTCAATTTTCTCACATGTCAATGGTTTCATTTTTACTCTGCCTTCTGTTTGTTTTATTCATGACCGGCCCAGTAATTCTAGTTTCAGCTTTATTCTAATTACGGCGATATCTGGTTTAGCGACTAGTTCAGTAGTATTGGACGTCGTTGACCATATTCCAGTAGAATGTCAATTTATGTTAATCTCTTCACTACACTCTAAAAACTCCCGGATCAGACTGACCCAGAATTGAGTCCCATTCGGCATTACCCTTTTCCTGGTCAAATTATGACCCAGAAAGGGTGAAATATGACCCGAAAGGGGGTCATATTTTGACCCAGAAAAAGGGTCATACCGAATGGGACCCAATTCTGGGTCAATCTGACCCGGAAGTTTTTAGAGTGTAGGGAAAGTGAATAGTTTGAAATTTATTGTTTCGAGTTAGATTGCTAATTAAGCCCTCTTTCTGTTTCTGTGTTTCCAGAATGTTGTCGTTGTTCCTGTACGGCCAATAAAATAATTATACTGAAGCAACCATTAGGCCTAGAAGATCCTCCTTGTATCGTAGTGATGTGGAGTTGCGCTTCTTGTCTGGACTACAGGGGTATCTAATGTTTTCGCCCAATCATGATAAACAGTCGTCAGTTGAGTAATACAAGATCTTTTTGGAAGAAAACCATGCTGACAGTCGGATATGATACCACCTCTGTACATGTGATCAGTGAGATGTTTAGAAACCATTTTTTCAAGACATTTACTAACTACGGAACAAAGAGAAATTGATCTATAATTAGACGGGTTGTGAGAAGACCCAGTTTTATGAACAGGAACAACAGAGTTAAAATCTTGGTCAAGGGATAAGCTAAACTTTTGGCAGCCAATTTAAGATGCTTAGGCGAAATGTTGTCAATCCCAGATGATTTGTGAACTTGAACGTTTCCAAAAGTTTCTTGACTTCAAACTGATTACAGGTGTGACTACACAGAACAGGAACAAAAGAGTTATTGTCATTATTAAAATCCAGTTGAAAACTGCGATTAAATTCAGTAGCAATAGTCACAGAATCAGTTATAGTTTTCCCTTCAATGTGAGGACAAGCGACAGACGATTTTTTTACGATTTAAGCTTACAAACGACCAGAATCGCTTAGGATTAGTTTTACAGTCGTCGGCCAAATCCTTTAAATAATGACTGTAAGCTTTCCTGATGGCATATATAACCTTGTTACGTAGTTTTTATACTTAAGCCAGAGATGGACATAATTACTATTTCTCGCGCGGCCACTTTGTAAGCCCATGTTTTTTCTAGTAAGGATAACTACTTCACAAGTGATCCAAGGCCGCCGCCTTTCACCTTTTTGCCTTGCCAATGGAACAACATCATGGACAGCTGCAAAAGGTAAATCTTTAAAGTTATCCCATATTTGGTCAATACCTAAGTCAGGCGACAAATGTGTGTCCCAATGCACCTGATCAAGCGTATCACACAGGGCAGTTTGGTCAGCTTTGTCGTACTGATAAAAAGTACGGTTCAAGGATTTACTGTCAAAGGTGGTTGATCAATCAAATAACTCTCCACTGTGATCGCTAAGGCCAAAACCAAGGCAGAGAAGAAGAACGACTGGCGATATCAGGTCTATTATCAGTATCAGTATAAATCAGGTCAAGGGTGGACCCCTTAGTGTTGTCAGAAGAATGCCTACGTGTGACCAGGTTAACCATTTGATGAAAATTTAAAATATTGGAAGCACGTTGGACCTGATCTATTGACCCACGGATTACAGAAGGGCCAAAATTAATAGTAAAGTCACCAACCACAAAGATGGCAAAATATTTATGGCACCGGTAAAATACAGAATCGAGAACATTTTGATAGTCAGTAAAGAACTGAGCTGGAGAGTTAGAAGGTCGAAACATACAACCAAAAAGAATTTTAACATGGTTAGTAGTTATTTCTAACCACAAGAGTTCAAGGTCTACATGTTCAAGGGCAACAACATGCACAAGGTTTAGATGATTGGCAGCAGCTGTAAGAACTCCGTCCCCGTAAGGGGTAATTTGTTCCACAGATGTGTGCCACCATGAGAGAAAGATCTATCCCCCAAGATTTATGTGTTTTGGGGACAACAAGTAGGGAAGCATTAGATGATCTCTTCGCCTAGAGGGTTAGTAATGAGCCGAGTAAATCAGTGTTGTATGTTGGAGAAGAACTATATCATGACGGGCATGAAAACCGATTAAATAGAATTTTGTACCTAATATAAAGGCCCATGGCCCTGAAATGGGTGAGGCAATTTTAACATCACTGCGGCTGGGGACACTTCCGTCAGCCTTTTTCATCAATCCATGTGAGTCCATCTTTATTTTTAGTGTTTAGTTTTGGGGATTTTGTCCATTTATTTTTTTCATGAGACCGGGACCCAGTTGAAACAATACTACATACTTGTTTCATTCGGACTTACTGTAGTAATTTTCTTGCTGGACAGAGTTAAAATAGCCATCCTTTTTGTAAGCTTGGAGGCCCAAATTGATTTTGTAACTTCAATCAAGCAACATTTATTTCCATAATGCCGAAAAATTCCAATACAATAACAGAATAAATTATATATACATGTAGTTAATATTATACGCTTCGATAGATTGGGGACAAGAATCAATGAAGTCATTGGAAATTAAGGGGCATCTTCTGAAGCCAAGGGCTGATATGGAGATGCCTTGAAAAAAGCTAAAACAGAACATTTAACAGTGAGAAAATTACAATTGGACAAATAAAAATACAATGTACATGGGAGGAAAGTGAGCATCGACGGATGGAAAAATAAATGAAGTCATGTAAAATGAACTCATGCGACTAGTCAAAGAAGAAAAATTAAGAGACAAAGAAAGTGAAGAGCAACGCAGTAGTTATTACATAAGCCAATAAACAGCAAGTTCATTACAATCGCATGCAATATAAGGCAATGAAAACAGTTAATTGGCAGAGATAATGTGAAGAAATAAATTGTAGATGAATCACGAGACATTAGGCAAATATAAATATGCCAAAATAAATTACTGAGACAATCACAATTACCAAACGATGAGATAAGTAATTCAGAGTATATGACTAAAATTGTATGACAACGGACTATTACGGGCGATTATTAAGCACAACGCCCAAGAACTTACTACTGTGGGTACTCGGTATTGCATTGCCATCAATGTAAATAGAGGGCACAGCATCTAAAAAGCTTGAATCTCTACGAAAAAACAAACAGTTAGCCTTGATGGTATAAAGGGACAGTTTGTTCGCTCTGAACCAAGAAGAAACTTTAAAAGTTCACTGTTAAGAATATACGAATCAGAGACTGCAGATTTGGATTAGAATAGATGATAGTAGTATCATCTGCAAACAACAGAAAGGAAAGATCAAAAGAGGAGTTACTCAGATCGTTAAAGTATAGCAGGAAAAGAAGGGGGCCAAGTATAGATCCTTGGGGCACTCCGTGCGTGATGTTACTTCTATCAGACGGTGTTTTATGGACCACGGTAAATTGTTTTTCGTCAGTCAAGTAGTTCTCAAACCACTTTAGGGCATGTCTTCTAATTCCACAGTAGTTAGGTTTAGAAAGGAGTATGCTTTGATCAATTGTCTCAAATGCCTTTGAAAGATCGATGAAAATACCTGCAGTAGAGAGTTTGACATGGAATTGGAAATAAGGTCGGTGAGATGAGTAAGAGCCATGTCTGTGGAATAATGTGAGCAAAAAGCGAACTGCTGATTGAAAAGAATATTAATGGGAGACAGAAATTTTGAGTCGACTGTGAACTATCCGATCAAGAATTTTAGAGAAAGACGGTAGAGCAGAAATAGGGCGATAGTTATGGATGTCCTCAGAGTTGCCATTAAGGTGTGACTTTGGCAACAATCAGGTTTAAGGGGACACCGCCTGAAGAAAGAGACCGATTAAATATGTCAGCAAGAGGTTCAGCAACAAATGTAAATGTAATGTCATCAAGGCTGCAGCTGGTATTGCTTCGAAGTGATTTACTGATGTCAATAATTTCAGCTGAAGTTGTTGGGCTGAGGAAAAAAAGAAGAGGAATGAAGTTCGTGAAGATATCGTTGAAGTGCAAATTAGTTTAAGGAATTTTGTTTGCAAGTGCAGTGCCAATGTTATTAAAATACGAATTGAAGGTGTTGGTAATATCACTGAAATTGGAAACTATGTTTTTTCTATCTGTGCATTTCTCTTGAATATCTGTATTTTTACCTTTGTTGAGGATTCTGTTAATCTCTTTCCAAGTTTCTTTGATGTTAGATTTGCACTGGTCGAACTTGCAAGCATAAAACTTTGTCTTGACAAGACGAATAACTGCGGTTTGATGATTACAAATAATTTTTGTAAAGAAGCTAGCCGATGATGGATTTCTTAAGAATCGCTTGTAGAGCCTGTTTTTATGCTTACAGGAGCTGATGATATGGCACTGGTAATCCAGGGTTGTCTATAGTCTTATTATTAGCTCTCCTGTTGATGACAAATGGAGAGTGGTGATTATATAAGCAAACAAAATGTGCCATAGAAAAATCGTAAGCAAGATCAGCTTACTGGCACTAAAAAACCTGGGTCCAATCCATGGACTCAATATCTGCAATGAAAGAACAAAGACTAGGATTATTAGTATTTCTTGTCATGCAAGTCCGTGACCCAGAGCGGGAGTTTTGAGGAAAACAAGGAGTAATTTGAAACAGAGGCAAATGAACAGAGATGTCTGCACTGAGTACACCTGCATGGATATCAGTTTGATCATTGTTTGTTAGTATGGTGTCTATGAGAGTGGAGGTGTGCAGGGTTAAACTAGTAGGTCGATCGATTAAGGAACGAAAACCATAGGAAAGAAATGGCATTTACAAAATCATCTGTGGGCAAATGTTCTGAACACTTCAGAAGATCCAGATCCAGACATGGCCCACATACATGTAGAGGGTCCCTTTATTTAGGGCAGAGCATTTTGCTGGCCTGCACCTTTACTCAAATACCACCCAATAAATACTGCTTATCCTTGAAAATTAAAGATACATGTACATGCCACTCAGCCATGAACCTTGTGCCAGCGCCGACTTGATAGGAATTTATGCGAGGATCACTTGCATTAATTTGACACTGCATTGACATTGTACGCGTCCTTGGGTGTTACCATCGGCTACAACAGGGAATGCGTTACACAGGTTGCAGTGTCTAATTAACTGTTTTCATCAGTGCTGATCCCCTAGCAAAACCAATTCTACACGTTAGACCATTTAATATGTTAGCTTTGGAATTTCTCTAAGTTACCACTCATAGGCCTAAGCATTCATTACTTCATTACATCAAATCAATTTATTTATTTGACCCTTCCATTCACACACTCCTAGACAACAAACCCTCTCGCTATGTACTGTACGTATGTCACGTCACTTCATTTCTCGATTTCAACTTATGACTTCAGACTCTGCCCATGATAAATGCCATATACAACTCACACGCGCCAATCCGGACTACATACAATGCATTTGACTAACAAGACTACAGCCATACCTCCATGTACAGTCTACCTCCATATGAATGGTACAGTCAGTGATAATTAAGAATGTCTGCACTGATCATGCAGAGTACCCGGCCCATATCACGGTTTCAGTAGGTAGTATACAGTTTGTGTCATGGTAATGCCGCACGCTGAGCTATGGGCAAGAGTTTAAAAAAAGAGAATTAAACAAATTCTTACAAACAAAGAGGTATCCCCTTACCGTCACTTTGGGACACAATACACGCCGCCGCCACCGCGTTTGTGGCGCTTCCGCTTTGACACGTCGAAAGTCCCTGTCACACATGAGCGCGCATTGTACAGCACGCGCGACAGTCACGATAGACTGGTTCCCGGTCTCTCTGTTATGCAAACTGGAGACGGTACCAGTGAATGTAATGGTGAAGCTGTGCCCTAGGCCTAGCTTGGCCTGGCAACCGTGCGGAGGATCGGGAACGAGTCTCGTCATATCAACATAACTTTTTTCCAGGCCCTTCTTCCAATTTCACAACTTTGTGCTTGTAGGTCGGAAAAAGCCTTGAGAACAGAATTCATCATGAGTGGAATGTCCAAAACGGAACAGTTTCCAGAGCATTGAACGGCCAAGTCTATTTTTCAGCGTGTCGCCGTGTATTTCCAATGCACTAGCCAGCAAATCGGGGACTTCGCCGTCGGTTTTTTTACACTAATTTTTACTAAAACAATTGGTTGGCGTATCTGAGACTTCTCAAATTGTTTTTATATTTTTTCCACTTCTAAATCCGGAAGGTTACGGGATCCAAGCACCAACTTAAAAAAAATCTCGCCCAAGATATTTGTATAACACAATGATCTCTATTAAAAGATAGGACACAGCGCCCCACGTCAAAAAAGCGCAACACGATGTTAATTAAACCTGGATCAACTCGTGGAAGTAATAATCGAATGCCATGTATGTTCTTGGTGCTCACTACCAAAGAGCGCGTGCGCAAGATTTGCAAGTAACAGTGGCATAGCAACAGGCTATGTCTGATTTCGTGCGCGCCGTGATTGTAAAAATGAGGTGTCATCTTTGTTAATGGATTTCCAGGAAACGGAGCATGAATAATGAAATGATTCAAGACAAATTCAAATCACATTAATCGTTTTATTTTTTTTCGTTGTATTGATTTTGTGCCCCGTCTCAAACAAAGTAATGGAAAATGTGGTTTTAAATAACCCAAAAAACTATTGAGTGTTGCCAAATTTGATCAATATCTATTGAAAATGAGTTTTCCTGGTTATAAAAACTAGATTCGTATAAACTAGAAGACTCTAGTTCTTAATCGATTGCACTAAAACTTGGAATCCGCCTGATTTTTTTTTTTTTTTTTTGGTAAAATGAGGTTGAATTTGAACCAAATTTTCGTGCTAAATTATGTGAATCCAGACATTTTGTAATGGAATTATAAGTCACATATCACATTTAAAAACATTTACGTCCTAATAAAACTTAATTCTTAGAGTCAGGAATTACTGCTTTGTCAAACTTTTGACAATAAAGAGGATACCCTTGCACCGTACTCTTGTAAGGTTAGACTATTGAGTAACAAGTTCTTGTGGCAAGTCACGGGTCAAGTGCAGTGTGTACGCATCACATGTACAGTACATGTTCATGCACATGTGCTGGGGCGGGCACGACGACTTGGACGTCTCGGTACCGCACTGGTCCGTACACAGCAGCGAAAGTCCTGAACAGGAAATGTCACTAATTTCTTACGATTCTACCTTATGAAATGGTATCAGTACTAACAAAATCGGTACAATCTAATCGTCGTCCCAATGTTAGGTATACCATTTTTGTGATAAAAATGAATACAAAATGGCTTAACTTTTCGTGCAATGTTGGATCGATACAATTTTAGTGTGATTCAAGGTGACCTGATTATTAGAAATTTTATCCGGCGGATTAAAAATAAATGCCTGAAATCAATGCATTAGGCCTATGGGTTAATCTTTAATTTGGTGCTAGATTTTTGTTTCAGAAAACTTAGTTTCTGTTAAAAATTAATTGATGAAATCAGTGCAATTTTTGCAACTTCTGGGTTACTTTTGTTCTTTGTTAAAGGGTCCGTAAAATCCACTTTTTATACTGTTTTGAGATTTATCGTCATCTAAAAATCTTACTAATGTAGGAAAATTGTGTGCATTTATGCTTCTATATTTTGGTATTTTACGAGGTCAGTCGTCTGTTCGCACAAAAACCGTTGTTGTCGGCTTCAAAATGAAGTACGCATGCGCTCTTGTAATGAACGTTGTCGTCTATTTGGGGCATGAACATATACATGTCACGGCAGCGCGTACGTACGGTCTAGCCTGGAGGGTCACGTGCTCGAGGAAAGATACAAAAACTGCTTGTAAATCGCGACGATCATGCATGACGCAACCAAAACGCAACGCATCGCTAACATTGTTGATCTCCTACTAAAAAAAGGAAGCTTATGCAAGGTAAGGGTGTGGAAAACGTATGTTTATTACTTTATAAATTATCAAAATGTCCAAAATATTTTGATCTTTTTTTTATTTTGGTTTTTACCCACAGACTATCATAAAATTTCAAACAGTAAATATTCATCTGCGTACAACATTGCCGTATTGTACTGTTTTCCATGTATTTTAGATTTTCGGAAGTAATGGGTCAGTTTTTGGCAGGATATTTCTCTTTTAGGTCAGGTAATTTTTCAGTTTCTGTAAATTGATATACTAGCAAATATTTTTTAAAGCCTTTTTTCCAAGTTTGATTTTTTGAGAAGAACTGAACGAAAAAATATTACGAATTCTAAAATCTGTGCACGTTATTTTTCCTATCCAACTTGGTTCCTGAAGCACGCTCTCAGGGGTCAACTTTCGCTCTATAGGCGAGGATGAACATCCGACCGTTTTCTAAAAAACTAGAAGCAGGCCTTTCATAAAATTGCACCGAAATTGTCATGTCAAGTTGTTTGCCATTATAGCGTTTCTTGTTATTGGCCTTATTTTCAGTCCAGTTCAAATCAAGTATATTTAGTATAATATACCAAATATACCTTTTGTTAACCTACAGAGTATCTCCAATATAATGATTCAAATTGTTTTGTAATTTTAAAAGGTTTGTCCAGAAGCAAACGTGAATTTCTTAAACGTGTGCGGTTTGGTTGCCGTTAATGGACGCGTTTTTGCCTGTTCACGGTGCACTGAAGGGGTTTTTACGTGCAGTGCATTCGATGGGCGCGATCAGCCGATCATCATAGCCTTAATTCATAACTTTAACTTTGCTGAAGACCTTTTGAAACATGAACGTTGTAAATCTCGATTTGCCAGCAACGGTAGGAATATTCGTAATTCAAATGATATTTCCATGATATTTGTCAGAACAAATCAATTTAGAAATAGCCCAATTCCAAATTATATCAATCTTATTAATTCTAGTTAAGCGTCCGATCGTTCAGTGACACGCGTACGGTTGCATTATATCTCTTTCATCTCATTGAGGTCATGTCTATTGTTTTTATATATTCCACTCCGCGTCTTTTATGTATTTTAACATTAGATAGTGGTTCATAAAATCTTCTTTTTCTCAGAAATATTTTAAATTCAGAAAATTTGCAAAACTTCCCATTGTCTATGGCTTTGAAAGCCTTCTCCCTACTTTTTGCAGCTGTTCAAAAATCAAAATCTCACGTGTTTTTGCGTGTGTTCCTGTAAAACCCTGACGAGGAAGTGGTGTGTGATCCTGTTCCGAGAACAGTGTTCTTGGGTCATGTTCCTGCCGTTCGAGTGCGAGAACAAGAAACCTGTGTCAACAACAGGCCCGACCGAACTCGACCCAAGTGTGCCCAAGAACAGGGCGACAAGATATTCTATAGGCTGGCATGTAATGAGCACGAGATCACGCAATGAGCGGTCTGCAGTCTTCACGCATACGAAGTTTTTTCTTTTATTTTACCGACGTCGTCGGACCTTGGAGAGTGAATAAAAATACTGGTTTTTGTTTGAGTATAATATAGAGTTGTAAAAGTTATTCAGGGCAGTAGGGATATTGATCCTTGGCACTTCTTTGGTAAAAATCTCATTTCATAAAAAGAACCCATAGGCCTACTCCGTTCTAGTCAAACATATTACCAATGAATTATTCAGGCTGACACCGTTCCCTTCGTGGGTTTATACGTTTTATGAATACTGACGTAACTGGGAGAGGGGGCATGTATTCCCCTTCGCCTAAGATACCCGCTAATGAGATGTGTGAACATCGCATTGGCCATCTCTGTATTCTCTGTTTTTGCTATTGTTTTAAAGTTTTGGTTACACTATTGTTGATCGGCGTCTGATATACATCTGGTCCAAAAATTGCGGGCCTATTTTGGATAGAGGTGGGTGGCTACATTCAGAACGCATATTCATTACTATTTTATAATATCTTCGGTGAAAGGCGAATAATTTTTTGCCGTGGCTAACCCCCATAAAATTGAAACGAAAATGGGTCATCTTGACATAATCTTGAATTTCCAGTGAAAAAACGGAGGCCAACCTCTTCAGGAAAGTCAACAGGCGGCGCTATTTCGGTCTCATTTTGCACTGTTTTCTATGGGCGCGTATTTGGTGTAATGAAACCGGCAGCCACAGTTTTATTAGTGGAAAGTGTCTGCCGGAAAAAATGTAATTGAAATAACTGATAGAGGGCGTCCTCGCTTCATCGCTGATGCATGATGACATGACTTGTATACATTACATATTGTAAGCCTAGGCCTAGTGTTGGTGAACACAAACGTACGTGCGTGCCTGGCACTTCTTTTAGTTTTTTGGTCTCTTATGATCGTATTGATAAAAAAAAGGGGTTGCACGTGTTGGGGAAAGAAAATCTTCAGTGTCAGTCAGCACTGTGTTCTTACGAGAAATACCGAAAAGGAAGAATGATGTTTAAGTTAAGCCGCCATTTTTCAACAACGCACGTGGACCGTTTGTGCACGATCGCAAGCAGTCTACATGTACATGGAGGTCTGTCGGCTTTGCCATGTTTGCGAACAAGATTTAGTGATGTTGTAGGATGTAAGCGTAGTTTTAGTGTTACTACTTTCCGAAAATTGCGTCTGAATTGCTGCAGTGAGCATCCCCTCCGGAGGCAGAAACTTGCTTGGACATCATCATCATTACTGACCAGTTGTGACCGGTCAAGCCAAGTTTTCCAAAGTAGGCCTAGGCCTACAGGTACATGTAGGCTTAGGCCTAAGCCCAAGCTGCTCATTCCTGAGCCAACTTCCTCGATAGGACATTCGTTGATGGGCCATGTAGGATTGGGATTTGGCCAGTGGAGCCCTTTGCTGACTTCCAGTGTGTTGATGCAGCAGAAGCGGTACTTCTGGAAGGGGAGTGGCCAGGAAGGGTCAGGACAGGATGGAGAGGATGGGGACGATCGTGACGATTCCTCAGACTCTGGCATTGAAGAGGACAGTGGAGGAGATGGCAGTGGGAATAGCCAAGGAACAGGTAGCAGTGAGGGCAAGGAAGTCCCCCCTTTCCCCTCGTCTCCGAGTGCTGTGCCAGTTGTATCCTTAGCTCCAATGACTGTTCCTGAGGTGTTCACGCCATTGCCTGTCATTGCTGTGCAGAGAAATCCAGTTTTCCCAAAATTCATTAAAATAGTTGAGGTAATTTCTTTCTTCGTGGAATAATTGCAAAATACCCCGCCACGCGAAAATACCCCCTAAAAATTCATGGTTACGTAGTCGAGTGGAGGTTGTTCAACTTCCGAGCTATCTTTGCTGCGTCAAGGTACGTGTTGTGTACAGTATTGAAATCATTTTCGAGAACGAAGCACTCACTTAAATTACATGCAACTCACTAGGGGAAGATTAAAATATTTCTAAGTCCAATGTGGGTCCCGGGGAGTGGCTACGTGGATACAGGGATACGAAGTGTGTCTTGTGCATCCTGCAACAAAGTGAATGGGGAAGGCGGAAGAATTTTGTAAGTCCAATGTGGGTCATGGGGAGCAGCTACGCGAATACAGGGATACAAAGGGGGCCTTGTGTGTCCTGCAACGCAAAGTGAATGGGGAAGGTTGAAGAATTTTCTAAGTCCAATGTAGGTTCCAGGGAGCAGATATGGGGATACAAAGTGGGCCTTGTGGATGGAAGCGTGACTCCGTATCCGCGGCTACGAGGTGGGCAAGTTGAGTGGCGGGGTATTCTGCAATTGTGCCTTCTTTGAACCACATTAATGAAGGACTTATCAATCCAAGTTGATGTTTTACTTTTTTTTTCTTTTTTTTTTTAAAGAAGGGGGCATGTTGGATGAACGTAAGGAGTGCAGGAAAGATTGCACAGATATGCTTGATAAATGTTCACAACAGCATGAACACATTAAACATTTGTCAAGCATCAGAAAACTATATTCTTTCAGCATGATGATGCAAATGACAGATGACCAACAATACACTGCATTGTACATGTATACAATGTGACCTCTAAAGATACCTACAAAAAGAATATCAGGGTAATAGTACTGCTGTGATCAAGGTTGATGTAGCAAGATTCCTAAGACAAACTAGTATAGTACATGTATGTAAGTTTCTGTTCCCCCAGCTTGCCCGAATTTTTTAAGACTTTCACTGAAATTTGAATGTAGTTTTCTGTGACTTTTCCTTTGAGAAAGGAGGTAGGAAAACACTGTTTACTTGGTTAAATGTACGTACATGTTCAGGTGTTGATCCATATACAGTATGTACGTTTATGTGAATACTTCTCATGTACATGTACGATGCAATGCAAATACATTTACAATGTAATTCTTATTTGTAGATTAGTAACAAGCCACTGATGGAGCTTATAAGAAGAAAGGTGCGTCTAGCTCAACCCTATGCAGGACTGTTCCTGAGAAAAGATGACCAGTAAGTTGACTGGTTTAGCTACATGTACATGTACTGTACATCCAGAGTTGACTGGTTTAGCTACATGTACATGTACTGTACATCCAGAATTGACCATCAATTTTGTTTCATAATTATCCTTCACCATGCCAAAACCCCTTTAATTCAGTTTGCTTTCTGAACAAGGGTCCTTTTACACATTCAAAAAAGGAACTTGAAGCTTATTGAACTAGAAATGTACAAATCATCATGGAGATCAAGTGGAAACTGATTAAAGGTTAACAGAAATTGAAAATATTTAGTTCATGTGAAGTATTTCAAAATAACAATAAATACCTAACCATTTCAAATACATCATAAATTCATGTTTACCCCAAAATGAATAAAAAGATCCTGCGTTTCCCCACCCACAAAAAATCCCCTTTTGGCCGTTCGCACTCCCAAGTTCTTGAGTTGTTCTACGCTACACTGGACGTGACCAGATGTGCCAATCAAGTTCATCCCACACATGCTCGATGGGGTTTGGTCTGGACTGAAGGCAGGCCATGTAATGGTAAGAGTTTAATGTGATTATCCTCAAGATATTGGGTAATCACTCCGGTGGCCTGAAGTTGTGCATTATCATGTTGAAACAGCATCTGTTTGGGTGTCCATTCAGAAATGGCCTCACTACTGGCTCCAGAATTTCATTCAGGTGCCTGTAAGGGCGTCTACTCCAGAGTCCTACAGCACAGAGTTGATCTCTGACAGTAAGCACTAACCCTGTAATTCATTAGCCTGGTCGTTGCCCTTGCTGATTTGATTTCTGACAGTAAGCACTAACCCTGTAATTCATTAGCCGGGTCATTGCCCTTGCTGTAGTTCCTGCATTGCGGCGTCGGTCACGGAGGTGTTCTACAATGATGTACCAATCTTGAGTGGCTGTCATCATTTGAGATGTACTGCCTCTTGGCCTATCTGTCACACTTCCAGTGTCTCTTACACGGATTGCTGATTCGTGGACTTGATTCATGCATCAAGCAGTGTTGAGCAGAGCACTCCAAGTACTTTAGGTGCCGAGTCCTGGGCCAAGTAGAAGTACACTGGTGATGAGTTTGTGTCCAAAGCACTGAGTTCGATTACATTCACAGCCAAGTACTGGGCTGAGTCCGAGTACTGAAGACCGAGTACACATGTACATGTATAATACATGTACCAAGAAGGGTTAAATTAAACAAACGAAATGCAAAAGTGAACTCGTACATATAGCCTATAATACTTCAAACACCATGTAACTATCGCCTTCACCGAGTTGTTTGAACTTTCAACTTTTCTTGGTCCAAA
The DNA here is from genome assembly GCF_054643075.1 of Acanthaster planci. NCBI lineage: Eukaryota > Metazoa > Echinodermata > Asteroidea > Valvatida > Acanthasteridae > Acanthaster > Acanthaster planci. Next base: position 17,795,503 of record NC_141781.1, on the reverse strand, counting down.
AAAAGTGTACATTTATAAAAAGTGATAAAATTGCTGTAATTCAAACTTTTCTCTCATTTAAGCGTTTTATTTTCTGGAAAATGAAGTACGGTGCATGTATCCCTCAGTCTTCTGAAAATCAATTGTTCGTGTACGTAATATTTGTGTGTTTCTCATGGTTTTGATATTGCCAACAGAGAACCGGACTCAGAGGTGGTGGATAGCCTGGATAACATCTACACCCTTGGTACTTTTGTTCAGATCCATGAGCTGCAAGATTTGGGTGACAGGCTACGTATGATTGTGATGGGACATAGGAGGTACGCACATACATGTACATGTACTTATGTACATACATGTGGTCTACTGCAGCTAAGCTTCAGTCTGCTTGGAGTATTTATGCCATACAAAGATAGACCATCTTAATTTATGTAAGAACATTTATTCCATGTATTCAGGGAGAAGATATGGCAAAAAATCAAACTTGGAAGGACTTACATGTACATGGATGGAATTTTGAAAGAGGACCGAAACATGAACTAAAACTCTGTATTTTTATTTTTTATTTTTTTTTCTCATGAATGATAGAAGAGACATTACCGAAGTAAACTCTCTCAAGCTATGAAAAATTTCTTTACTACAGCTGGTTGTTGGTCATTTTGCCATTTGTGTGATAAAGTACATCTCTACTTTTTTCCACTTTTTCATCCCAGAATAAAGTTGACATCAGTTTTGGACAATGCTGACATTTTTGCTGACAAACAGTCACAGAAAGGAGAAGAAGTAATTTCAGAATCTGAGGGAAGTGAAGATGCCTTGGGCACAGTGGCTGACAACCAGGTGCTGATGGCAGAAGTGGAGAATGTTGTACATCATCCATTCAAGACATCTGAAGAAATCAAGGTGCTATACAAATGTAGAACTATAATAGTTCAGGAACCGGACTAATTCAGTTCTCTTGTCATCCCAAGCAAATAAAAACAAGGTCAATTATTTGCAGTCTTGATGAAACAGCAAGAGGCCATAACATTACTATGGCACTTCCAAATATAAAGATGTTGCTAGTCTATAGTGAGATAATAGATGATGTAAATATGTTTGCCACAGATCTTTAAGTGTATCAGCAATGAAGTTTCATTTGCCAATTTTTCTGCAAATCAATAATCTTCAGTGAATGAAAATTATTTGACCCTCCTTTTCAATTAAATGCAAAAATGTAATTTTTAACTCATCCAAAAATGTCATTGCTTTCCCGGACAACTGAGGGCACTGTTACATGTACTTATGGGATGTCATCCAGGAAAGACAGGTTTCAATGCGTGGGTTTTCCTGTTCAAATTATGAACCCAAAATTAGCTTAATGAAAACATTTCTGAGAAAGGATTCTATGTTTGCCTATTGCTTTGTACTTATTTGACCATAAGTCACCAAAGAAAAGAAACTTGAGACCAGCCAAATCTAACAAAATTTAGCAGTTTTTCTGCATAAATTGTGCAACATTGAGATTCCTTTCCTTGATGACAACATTGAAATACTCATTAGCATGAAAACCCAAAAGACGGGCTAATATCACTTTCTAATACTGAAACAATAATTGACAATGAGGTTAATCGAGATGTAAAGGTGCATTTTGAGAGTTTGTATTTTAAAATTGTATAGTAGCTACTTGTACCCTTTAAGCAGAAAGAACATTGAGGCAATAATTCCAAATGCCCAGTCACCAGAGAGGGAAAATGCAACTTTAATTTGTAAAATGTCAGCATCCTGAGTGAGTGTCATTTTTTGACGGGGGGGGGGGAAAGTAGTGTTTAATATTGTGCATGTGTATTGCAACTGTTCTATGCAGGCACTGACTGCTGAAGTTGTGAAAACTGTACGAGACATTATTGCGTTGAATCCGTTGTACAGGTAGGTACATGCATGAGAGGGGCTACCTTCTATCAGGAGGTATTTGTCAAGTAGCTGTTAATTTTTAATAGTTTCTGTCACAAACAACGGTAATTTCCATCAAGGGCTTGGCGTTTGCATACTTTTCACAAATGTCAATGCAAAAGGAAATGAACATCTTGGAGCTTTCGTGGTGGATGAATGTGCCAGATCTGAAATCTTGGGGACAAAAGATGTCCTGAAAAGTCAAGGAAAATTGGGAAAAATATAGTGTCGTGGATTCCTGTTGCTAGAGGAGAAAAGGTCAAGGAAAAGTCATGAAAATCAAGTTTGTGCAAGGGTTCTTCCTGAGTGGTGGTTTCTGATGTGATGTCAAAATAATAATAAATTTACCGGCTATGGAGGTTTTTCAGATGACATAACAGGATGGGTAAAGGCATTTCAGGAAGCGAAACATGTCCATAGAGGTGTGCGCATTTTCGAATCTGTGTATTTCTGTTGGCAATTTCATTATGCCAGAATGTTGAGAGACTTCGAGGGCACGCACCTTGTCACGCACATCTACGTAAATTGAACCCTGACCATCAAAAATCATGTGACTAAAAATCATACATCCTTGTAAGTCTGTGTTAGTGGCTACGGCATTCTGCCAATTCATCATAGCAAACAATGTTTCTTAGCAAAATGAAAATAAAAGTCATGGAAATTGTCACGTTTTAGCCCTGGAAAAGACATGGAATATTTGGTGGAACAGTGGAACCAGGGTTGTTATGACTCGAGTCAGTGACTCGACTGGAGTCCGACTTGATCCACAATTTCTGGCAACTCACCCTGAGTCCCAACGAGTAAGTGACTTGACTCGAGTCACCGCGAGCAAATGACTCGACGTGATTTAAGTCCTTCATCAGAAGGGTGGACTCAAGTGAAAGCTTAAAATTAACACTCAAGCCCCGATAAATCAAACGGCTTTGCTAGAAATATTTGTAGTGACTTTCTGTGCCTGTTTATCATGTTCACATCTTGTCACGAATGAAACATCCTACATGCATACCCAAAATATAGCAGCCATCAAAGTCAGTTGTCCTTTCTGCATGGTACAATAAACGTACATCATGTCATGGACTCTTCACCTTGTGGTTCTGCAGTAATGCTAACCTAGAACTGGACTAACAATGCATTTCTTATTTCTTGGTTTCATCATTGAGCTATTTGTCATCGGTGAAGCTTTTGTTGGAATGTCAGCTAAATTAATGCCCTGTTTTCATAAAAGCTTGCCTTGATTTCAAAACACAAAGAGATGAAAGCCCTCATTTACATAATAAGAAACAGATTTGTATAATATTAGGTTGGGAAGGTATCATGGATCAAATGTTGCCTCCTTCAATGGATAACAATCACCGGCACTGTTTTTATTTTCATGAAGAGTATTCACCCAATTTAATAGCCCAGATGTGAGTAAACAAAAGCCAAAACGTAACTTTTTCTCTCATGTTCATTTGTTTTGAGTTTAATTATTTGTGACTTGAATTGACTTGAGTAAAATGGCTTGACTACATGCTGACTCAAATGTCTTTAACTCTACGCAACCTCTCAACATCTGTACCCACATGTAATGACTTGACTTGACTCGAGTTTTGACATGAAAATGACTTTAGTGACTTGAATGGAACAACATTAAGTGTGTACATTGGGAAATATGATTGACTTGATAATCTTCAAGTGGTAACCTTCACTGAATGCATTTATGTGTTTTAATTCCTTTCTACAGAGAATCTGTTGCTCAAATGATCCAAGCTGGCCAAAGAGTCATTGACAATCCTGTGTATCTCAGTGATTTAGGTAAATACTTGTTCTGTATGAAAGTCAGCCAAGTGTGGACCCTTTACAACCCCAAAGGGTTGATTTATAAGTCTCACACCTTATACTTTATAATTATACTTTGCAATTTTTGAGAGAAATGATATGAAAAGAATCAAACATTAGGCCTACCTAACTGTTAGGAATGACGGAATCATTTTTGATTCTCCCGGCGACACAGTTTTGCACGGTTGCTCTGTCAGTGTAAAATGTACAATCGTTCGGCACACACGTCGCTAGTGTTGCTGCATGCATAATGCTACATACACCAACTGTACATGTACATGGCTTTATGTGCTTGTAGTACGTCACACACATTGGAAGCGCAAGGGGAAGTCTTGTTTCTGGGCTGTACAAACACATGGCTATCGCCGGGGTTGTCAGTATATTTAATGAGTGAAGAGTTATAAGCTTAAACACCATTGGACGAAACTGAGTCCAGTTGTGGTCACTGACCAATCAGCCTTCCTCACACAAAACACGGTCATGTGTTATGCAAAACTTCGCAACACGTGCATTTGCACTGCACATGTTTTCACTTCACAAGTATACAACCGTAAACAAGCATGGCTGATAGTGATAAGTGTGCGCAGTTGAGTGCTTTTAAGAGGTGGGAGGGGATGGGTGACCTCGGGTACAGGGTGGGGAAAGACGAAAGCAGCGAGATGGACATGGTTGTTGAGGTAGGCTCTTAATGGAGCAGATATTTGTCAGTATGTGAACCAATTGAAATAAGTGTTTCTGTTCCTGTACGTATGCTGTGTGTTAAAGGTTTGGAATTGCTAGCCTGTACTAGCTTTACCGCTGTGACCATGTTTGGAATTTTACCGTTCTTCTTCAAGACAAACCAAAGTATATTCACATGGACAGACTATATCCTGTTTTTGTAAAAGAATGAACACAAGGATTGCAGACCATTTGACAGCTCTGGAACGCACACAATTTTTAGCAGAGTTTTAATGGCAGTCGTAAAACATAACAGCCTCAATCGCTCGGCGGAGCCATGAGATGACACCACTTTTCGGTCAAATTTTCCCATTATCCCAAGTATTTTGTGGAGATGTTTGTCCTATGACAGTTGTTCCGATCACTGACGATGGCATTTTTCAGAAAATCTGGGCTTTTTACTCACATCTTCACAAAATGATCTCTAGAAGTTGACATGCTTTCACGATGCTGGCTACCGCGCCGTAGGTGTAGTGAGCAACAACAAATTCCTTTAGAGTTGAGGATGGGACCAGACCAGTCAATCACGATGCGCCACATAGTGATGAAAGCCACGGTGAGATCATGCCAGTGTGGACCGCAGCAGATCTTTGTGTGCAGACATGTTTTGCATTTATGAATAGAAATAACTCTCATAGGAAAGCGATCCGGCAAATAGAAACCTCGCACAATCGGGAAATTTATTTTAAAAATCAATGGAGAATTGGAGTGATCTTGCAGTTGAGGAGATCACTGCATGGTCCGTCAAGGCTGCTGTTGTGGAAAGAGCATGATTTTACGACCGTCGTGAAACTCTGATTCTTTTTAAATGTATTGGACATACTGGTATCTCTTCGAGTTTGCTTGAAGGAAGAAGGTGTGATGTGAAACTGCTGCACTATTTCTTGTTGGTTTTGTTGATTGGTTATATGAAATGTTGACCCAATTTTATATTTGTATTTTACTATGTCTTGATTGATCCAAGGTTTTGATTCATTGTTCGAAATCACACTCCTAGAAAAATTGCACACCTGGAAATGTCCAGGAGTGTTTTTTTCACACACCTGCCATTTCCAAATCACAAGGACTGAGGTTGTAGCCAACGGTATGCAGAATTTTCTTTTTTTCAATGCACTGGCCATGTGTACATGAAGGTGTATTATTGATAATGTGCATATAGTATTTTCTTGGATATGGAATGGCTTTGTGAAAGGGAATTCGTTTCCATGTAAGCTCAATTGTTTCTTTGATTGGCAGGTGCTGCGCTGACTGGAGCAGAACCAGCTGAGCTTCAGGAAGTTCTAGAAGAAATGAATGTAAGGATCACATCAAGCAATTCTCTCTGAATCTGACCCAACAATGTTTTGGTTCTCCCACTGGATATGTTTCAACTCATGTTGTAATACCTCTGTCTCGAGTACTTTCTTTTTCATTGGCCCAGAACAATCACGTGCAGGGTGCCATATTACGGCATGTCACACTCACCATTTGACATCTTATCAGTCAGTGTTGAACATGTATGATATCGCACACATGCATACATACATGTATGCACCCATAATGACCCACAGGGACAGAAATGTTCCCACAACTCTTTCCTAATTTGCCTAACTAAAGAAACTGTCCCCTGTTGGCATGGTGAAGGCCTGCCGAATTATTCTTGTACACTAATGCACTTGAACAAGTACTTGAAGAGTATCAAATGCTACCTGAACTGGTATTTGAGCAAGCATTCTAAGTACTGGACAAATACACCAAAGCCCTCTGTTTTACATGTATCTTGCGCATAATGTGGTTTTTCCTGTTTATTTTTAACTCAAAGATACATCTACATTCTACACACTACCTACAAGTTATACTTGTAGGTAGTGTGATTGTTTTTCTTCAGTGACCACTTATGTCAGTGCACTGAATTTGCCGTTCATATTTGTGTATGCCTGTCGTTATCAGCGATCTTATTCCACTTAACACCTTTGGCTTGCCCAAGGTCTACTCACCAGGACTCACTATTGTCAGTGAGTATTTGCAGTTGCTGCACCCACCCTCTAGAGGAGGCTGCCATGGCATGTCCAAGACCTACTCTCAATGGACACATTCAGTTAAAGACACACTTACTCCAACTTCAAAGAGCGCTTAGAAACACCTGTTAAAAGGCCTAATAAATACAAATACTTATAACCACCCTGATGTCTCTTTACACGTATCATCTCAGATACCTAAGAGGCTGATGTTAGCACTCAGTCTTCTCAAGAAAGAGTATGAAGTGAGCAAACTCCAGCAAAGACTTGGTAAAGAGGTAAGACACCAGCAGCTTGTGGCCAAAGGTTTAGGATCTGGCTCCAGATAACAGTGAGGTCAAGCTGTAAGGAATTATACCCTGTTGAGAGAAAAAAAAGTTGCTTTTGTCTCTGAGTTTTGGCACTTTCAATTGCCCTTCACAGGAATTTTTTTAAGGGATTAGTCTTGGACATTCTTTTTCATTGTACAGGGTTGGATTTACATAGTCAAATCAGTAAGGCCACAGTCATTTTGTTGCAACTTAAATAGGGCCACAGTTGTTTATTTTATTACAAATTAAACATTGTCACAGTTTTTTATCGCTTAGGCTCATTAGATATGTCTGATACCTCAAGTGTGGAAATTTACTGCTGAGTTTCTTCTTGAATTTTCACAGGTAGAGGAGAAAGTGAAAACAGCTCATCGCCGTTACATGCTCCAAGAACAACTGAAGATCATCAAGAAGGAATTGGGCTTGGAGAAAGATGATAAGGATGCCATAGAAGAGAAATTCCGAGAGAGACTCAAGGTGCGTCTTTGTGGTATCTATACATTTCCCTTGCGTTAACTTTGCTTGTGTTCCTGTATGGGAATAGAGGTAGATCACTGTCAAGTTTGCTGCCAAAAATTTACCTCAAAGAGGCAACTCAACAGTCATTGTTTCACACATATTACCACTTCAGTCTTCTGAAGAAAAAGTTAGGAAATGCATTTGTACTTACAGGGCAAGGAAGTACCAAAGCCAGTCATGGATGTCATCGATGAAGAGATGAACAAATTGTCTTTCCTTGATAACCATTCCTCAGAATTTAGGTAAGAAATAGGCCTTGAGTTCATATGTAGAAAGTTGTACCCAATCAGCTCAACGAAAGGCAAAATTAAAGAAAAGCAAAGCATTCGTCAAAATCATGTAATTTAGTTTAAGCTGTGTCCAACAGTATTTTGTATGGAAGAATGTAATAAAAAAGTCATCCCATTAAGAATCTTGCCAATAGTTGTTCATGAACTTGTGTGGATGCATGTTATGCATATATGTCAAAGCTTCTTTCATATGGCATGCTCATTGCATGAATCATTTCCAAGTATTGTGGTGATAAATTATAGAGAGAAATTATTAACAATTAGCAGTGATTATAATTTTACTCTGCTAAGGTCCTATTTGCTTACCTGTAAGTGCACAATTTTGTTGTATCGACTTTGGTTGTACGACACTGTCACAGACATCAGTGTTTGAACAAAATGTGTGATTTGCTACACTGTTTTTTGATGTTTAGCTTGGACAGCAACCAAAGTGCCATAGTCAAACTGTAGCCTATTGTTGGGACAAACATGGCTCTTCTGCATGCTTCATCTCATTCTACCTTGGAAGCAAAAGAAGATGACATTTTATTTATGGTTTGGCCAAGTAAATCAAAAAGACAGAGGCAAATCATAGAAAGAGGATAGCATTATTAAGACAATATTGTAACTGTGCCCAGCTGATCAGAGAGCCATCCAAAGATAGTGATAGGTTGTCACTGTGCCCTGCTGATCAGAGAGCCATCCAAAGATAGTGATAGGTTGTCACTGTGCCCGGCTGATCAGAGAGCCATCCAAAGATAGTGATAGGTTGTCACTGTGCCCTGCTGATCAGAGAGCCATCCAAAGATAGTGATAGGTTGTCACTGTGCCCTGCTGATCAGAGAGCCATCCAAAGATAGTGATAGGTTGTCACTGTGCCCAGCTGATCAGAGAGCCATCCAAAGATAGTGATAGGTTGTCACTGTGCCCAGCTGATCAGAAAGCCATCCAAAGATAGTGATAGGTTGTCACTGTGCCCTGCTGATCAGAGAGTCATCCAAAGATAGTGGTAGGTTGTCTCTGTGCCCAGCTGATCAGAGAGCCATCCAAAGATAGTGATTATTTTCGGGAACACTTTCAAGTTGCAGCTGGTAAAGTATGTTTTAGACTTAATGTATTGCATGTTAAAAGCATTTTTCGTGTGATTCCGGCACTTTGCACCATAAGTTGCATGTCTTTGTCAGGTAATGGTAAGTGTACACCTTTATGTGTTCGTGCATGGGTTTGAAAAACAAAGTTGCATACGCGTAGGTAGGCCATTCAGTGCTTCGTCATTTGAATTCTATCTTGGTAGTGTGACCCGTAACTACCTGGATTGGTTGACACAGTTGCCATGGGGAGTCTTCAGTGATGAGAATCTTGAACTGAAGACAGCAAGGGAAGTCCTGGAGAGGGATCACTATGGCATGGAGGATGTCAAGAAACGCATTCTGGTACACACTCATTGCTCTTTACTTTACACCACTACCTGCAGTGAAATCTTGGTGTTAGAGGGATGACGTTACTCAAAGACACAAGATGACTTTCCATTTAAACTACATACACTGCTGAAACAAAATGCCCCAGGGTTACGTTTTGACTGTCAGTGTACAAAATTGCAAACAATAAAATACAGTATGTAGGAGCTCACTTTGTTAAAAAATGAACTTATGCACATTTTAACATTTTTAGCATAAATGCCTGAATAAATACACATACATGTAGGCTTTAATGCCCCTTATGAAATGGCCATGTTTTGTAGGACTGTTTACAAGTGCAGTGTAATCATTGGCTCAGTATTTTCTTTGCTGCTTTTAGACACATAGAAATTGGGCTCCTAGGAATGTTGCTATTCATCCTCTTGGAGCTGGGCATACCTTCTTGCAGAGCTGCATGCATTGCAAACACACTCAGAAGGGTGGGTCAGTGGTCCCTCCTGTTGTGCTCATGGCATAAACAATGGCTTAGCCTTTTCTCCATGTACATCTAGCATAATGCATATTAATGAGTCATTGTGTTTCTGTATATTTATCTTTACAGGAGTTCATTGCAGTGAGCCAGTTAAAGGGATCCACCCAGGGAAAAATCTTGTGTTTCTATGGACCACCAGGTGTAGGCAAGACCAGCATAGCAAGGTCTATTGCTAGTGCACTCAACAGACAGGTATGAATCATCACTGTATGGTCTTGGAATTGATGTTGGAATTGAGGTTAGAAAAGGTCCAAAATTAACAGAATTGGAAAAAACAGGACATCAGGTGAAAAACTTCTGAATAGTAAAGGCAGACAGGAGTAGGATTGAACACTTTCCTTGGTAAGGGAAAATCTTTACATTCTAGCTCCGAGTGTCCATGAAAAGGAAGATGGAAAGCATGTGTTTAACGGAATCATGAAATGAGACTTGCCTGATAAGTCCTTTGATAATAACTAACAGCAAGTTGGTCAAGCTTTTTATGTTAACTGATCAGTCCATTTGTGGATGTGAGTGAATGTTGATAAAGTTCCTTTTCTCTTGCTTTGACTAGTACTTCAGGTTCAGTGTTGGTGGAATGACAGACGTGGCCGAAATCAAAGGACACAGGTAATGCCCTGTGTGTGACTGTTGAATGTTAGGATGCAGATGATACAGTCACAACATAAAGCTTTCATTGTGTCTTTATGAATTCAATTCTTTGTATCCTGCATGATTCTATTTGTAAACATCAGTGTTTTATACAAGTCCATCACAAGTCTCTGTAAGTACATGCACCTGTAAATCCATTGCAAGTCCATCACAAGTCTCTGTAAGTACATGCACCTGTAAATCCATAGCAAGTCCATCACAAGTCTCTGTAAGTACATGCACCTGTAAATCCATTGCAAGTCCATCACAAGTCTCTGTAAGTACATGCACCTGTAAATCCATAGCAAGTCCATCACAAGTCTCTGTAAGTACATGCACCTGTAAATCCATTGCAAGTCCATCACAAGTCTCTGTAAGTACATGCACCTGTAAATCCATTGCAAGTCCATCACAAGTCTCTGTAAGTACATGCACCTGTAAATCCATTGCGAGTCCATCACAAGTCTCTGTAAGTACATGCACCTGTAAATCCATTGCAAGTCCATCACAAGTCATTCAGTCTTGAGCCAGTTCACAAGCTATTCAATTGAGATGTGACAAAAGCATTCTTTTGTCATTATGCTCCCTGTTACTCATGACTGGCCTTGTAAAGGGACTTGACTCTAACGCTAGTAAAAATTTGGACTAGTCTCCAGCACCAATGACCAGAAAAGGTGTGTCATGTAAGTCCAAGCATTTTGGAGTGATGAAGCAAACAGTGTGTTTCCAGTAAGGTTAGAAGAAAAAGGAACTATGTACATACATGTATAATATGGCTTTTCCCAGTTAATTTTGCACTTCATTCATTTAAAATTGCTGAAAAGAATTGTCACTTAAATGTTGATTCCAATTTTGAAGTAACACCACTAGATTTCACTTTCAGAACATAACTTATTCATCCTACATATTGTCATTATGTCTCATTCCTGGGAATGGCGTTGAATTGGAAAAGCAAATTGGTTTTTTTGTCATTCATTTTACTGATTTAATCATTCAATTTCGTCAGTGATATAAATTTGTATACAGAGCATAGGCCCTTAATCTTATCAACAAGAGAGAGTTAAATAACAGTGAGTTATGGAGGACGGTGTGGATTTGCTTTTTCCAATTCAACGCCATTTGCAGAGTGAGACGAAAATGACGATAAATAGGACGAATAAGTGTGGTTATTTTGGGATTTACAGTTTTCAAAGTGAAATCTAGTGGTATAATTGTAAAATTTTAATCAACATTTAGGGCAAGTGACCCTTCTTTGACAAAATTATATTTTCATTTAGGCAATTTTAAATGAAAGAAGTACTAAATTAACCGGGAAAACCTATATATTACGGATTTTATTAAAAAAAATTAGTATACTGTGGCTACATGATGTGTTTGTTCGTGTACATGTATGTCATTGTTAAGTACATTTACATGAAATACTCCACTGAATGTTCCTTCCTGGCTTGATTTGGGGGTCATTTTTCACAAGAAACCTCAAAATTAAAAGCAGACAGCAAAACTTGAAAGTGTGTGTATATCCTTTTTGCATGAGCAATAACAGTGAGGTCCACTCACAGGGTGTCCATGCAAGCTTGCACTTGTATGATTCAGAATACCTGATTTTCACTGGAATATTTGACCTTCGCATAAGCGCCAAGGCTACAAACTGTCGTCTTGTCTGTACCAGTCAATAGGTGTTTGTTCGTGATAAATCAGATAGATTGCTGATCCTAGTCCTGGTGCAACTTGGCACTTAATTGGTTTCTGGACTTGTGGTATTTTTGTCTCATCTCTTCTGATTTGAATGTAACATTTCTTAATTTTGTTTCAACGTTTCAGTAATTCTTCATCAAAACAAACACTTTTTTTTTGTAAAGTGGGAGGTTGAATTTCTTTTATTCAGACGTACCTATGTTGGAGCCATGCCTGGTAAAGTCATCCAGTGTCTGAAGAAAGTGAAGACTGAAAACCCTCTTATTCTCATTGATGAGGTCAGTCATGTGTGTGTCTCAGTCTTGTACTGCATGCCTCTCCCTCCTAGTTCATATACGTCAAAACTTCAGCCCCAGCCTTCAAATTAAGCAAGGACAATCAACCATTTGGCTTGTATTTTGCAGAATTCATATAATTTAGGAAATCCATTTAAGTGAGCTTTCTTTCATGAAAAGTTAAATGAAGGATTGAAAACCCTAAGACACCCAGCCCCAGTCATCTAAAATTGCTGTATGTTCCATTATTTAGGGTCATTGACTTGTTTGAGGCAAAGTCCTTAAGTACGTTCTTGAATTTAACATTCAGTTTTGAGCATAATTATGGTTTTCTTTGGACAGGTTGACAAGATTGGCAAGGGTTACCAAGGTGACCCATCCTCAGCGTTATTGGAGCTCCTTGACCCTGAACAGAATGCCAACTTCCTAGACCACTATTTAGATGTTCCTGTTGACCTCAGCAAGGTGTGGCTTTCAACTAATGATTTTGTTTCAGTCACCTTCCTGAATTTGAAGTGAATTGGTGACCTGTCCTCATAAATTAGGACAAGCATTGGCCTTGAGGCTCACAAGATTCCATTAGTCACCATGAACAATGACATTTCATCCTTCACTGATGTGCAGTTGGCCAACTGTTGAATGTGTAAAGACCTCATGTTGGTTATCACTATCGACTGTTATTGATGCAATCTTAATCCTGGACCAGTGGTTGGTCTCTGAATCCATATCTGTAAGGGCACTCGGAGAACCCTTATTGAATTAGCAACCTTTTGACGATGATACAGGAAACTAATCCAGTTGACGAGATCAAGTCATGCTATGGGTCCAGTGCATATATATATGTACATGTTGTATCTGACCGGTTTACCATAGTATTGTTTGCTGACCTCTTGCTGATACTTACATGAAGTAAATACCTCCTCCAGTACCTCTGTCTCTCCCTCTGTTTTTGAGTCACATTTGTATTTTTTGCCTACCAGTGGCTGGTAAACTGTGGCTGGCCATCAGTGAAAAAGCAGATGAAATAATACACAGTGCTAAAATGTCCGCTGTCAAGCGCCAAATAATTTCTAAGCACTGCTGTTAAATATTGATAACTGTGTTTCTCATTAAAAGTAATGGGTCAAATGTGCCTGCACCAACCAGGAATGGCAGTTTTGCAATTTTTCTTTGCCGTGAAGAACAATGGGCGTAAAGGGGGTCTACATATGAATGCATGCATACTACTTGAAAGAGCCTAACATAACACATAACAGAAAGTTGTAACTATTCCACAAAATGAATCTAAATGACATTGTTCAAAAAGCCATATCCTCTTTGAGTGACCCCTGTTCACCACTTACAACCCAGGTTGTATCTTGTTATTGGGGTGTGATCACTGGCCACATGGTGTTTCAGGATTAATGGCTTCTGGCTAGTGCCCCCCGAATAGAGATATTGACAAATGGGTTGAGCCACCAACATAGGGCTGGATAGCTCCGTTGGTAGAGCACTGGTATGGTATTCCAGAGGTTACAGGTTCAAATTCCGCTCCAGTCAATTTCTTTGTTCATTTTTATAGATATTGGTTATTTAGATTTATTGTTGCTTCAGAAATGGCATACATTTGCTTTCATTTCAATATTTGAGTCAATTTACATCTTCTTAAAAAGTGGACACGTACGGTTGAAAACTCTTAATGTGTAGTATTTGTTACAAGAGTTGTAACTTGGAACACACTCAGTCTTTTTTCACCTTTTGTTGATTAGAATTAATATGCATATTTTAAATGTACATGCACATGCAGATGCATGGTCATCTCCATGAAGTCCTACTAGTGCTGCAGCCGAACCAACAAACCGAATAAAAAATCATCGAACATAGCACTTTCACACCGAATGGAACCGAACCAAACCGGTCAGTTCGGATATTTGGCTTTAATATGGCATGGCACTGAGAGCACAAAGAGTGCATGCAAGAAAACTTGATGAATTATAAATAAGGAAACACAACTAAAAATGGATGATAAGTACTGCCGCACAGGCACTCGGCACATGTGCTGTTACACATACTGTAAATGTACATGTACAGTAAACTTGTAATGTTGTAAAAAGCATGTGGTGAGAATTCACTAATAAGCAATTGAGAACATGCAATATATGGCATTTCCGATGCCCTGCATAACAATTCTAAATTCTCACTACATCCAACTGTGCTTATATGTATTCAGATTTAGCATTACGTGTATGTTTGCCAATCTCTGATAGCCACCCCCTTACATTCCACATAAGGCCAAGGATGTCATAAGTGGCCGTGCAAGATGAATTTTAATGGATACTGATGCTAATCGGACTTGTGCTCGATCTAAAGCAACTCTAGAGGGAATATTGATTTTGCTAGACGGCTGTGGCCGGTGCAGCACTCCAGCGCATGGCAAGATTTGGTTCGCGTGATGGCCTAACTTGCCTTTCATTTGATCATGTTTTTTTGTCGTAGTGTCATCGTAGTGAAGTCGTAGTGTGAATGCATTGTAATGGAATTTTACCAGATCTCTAAGTTGTTTGCAAATCTCAACAAAATGCTGTTATCTGTTCGAAAAAGACTGATGGAAAATGGCCCCATTGGCCACAGGAGTACCATCCTGGGAAAAAATGCTAACTTGATACCAATGTTCTTCGAATACATCGAATGCCATAATTTGGCAGTTGAATCTGCTTCGTGAAAAATAACTAAAACACAATTCCCTAGGTTTGAAATCTAATTTAATCTTGCATACTGTAAAGGAGGAAACTCCCATTTGAGCATGCCGTTTTTTTGTTTTCACATATCCTACTGTCGTTTTGTTAAGTCAAGCGCTGTCCAAACACAACCGCTTTTGGTCGGCAAAACACGGTTGGAAACTCTCACACCTCTGACAGTAACTTTTTATGGAATTTTAACTCCTAATAACTAAACGAACTTTGGGGAAACAATTATGAAAAATTTTCAAATCGAAGTTGCTCTTAGATTGGGATGGCGAGGAGATTCACTGCTTGTATTAACATATGTTATACACAAAAGTACTACGGCACGTTTGTAGCAAGCTCCTTGATGTCTCAATTTGCATTGTACATGTGTGTACATTTCCAAACCTGAACCAAACCAAAGTTTGACAAAAAAATTCTGAACCATGTCCAAACTGAACCCAAACCAAATCTTGGCACCTACTTGCAGCACTAAGTCCTACCTATCTATTGCACATGTTGCATGCTACTAGTAGGTACCAGATTTCAATTGTGGCAACCTAAATTTTGTTGGAAAAACAGCACAAATTTGGACTTCATAAACTCTGCACAGTATTACAGCCATCTCCAGTTCTTTACTTGCGTATCACAGCAATCAGTTTGGTCCTCGTTTCTACACAGGTGCTGTTTATATGCACTGCCAATGTGATTGATACCATTCCCGAACCATTGAGGGATAGAATGGAACTGATTGATGTGTCTGGATATGTACCACAGGAGAAGGTGGCTATTGCCAAGGTTAGTTGCAACAAAGCATCTACTTTATATTAACCCTTACTCCTATCATTTGTCCTCAAGGAATTCTACTCAACACAACTAAGTCCAGAAAACTTACTGAATGCAACAGAAAGCAATGTGGGGTTCTATATTGAAATGCACTCAGACACACTGGTTAAACATTAGTCTTGGCTGTAGGCTGTGACTCAGTGTACCAAGACCCTGGTGGCAAAGGGTTATATCTGCATACAAGCATAATATCTGGTATCATGTAGAATAGCGTTTGATGTCCACCAAATGATACATGTGAGACCTTCACCTTCAAAGATGAATATGCATCAGTCCTAAGCCAGCCAAGTCATGTTATGATTTTGATGGTAGATACTTGGTGCAATATCAACCATGTCCATGCGCATACCTGCTGTGTTATATCTCAGCTGTGACCGTACCCTTGGACATACATGTACATGTATAAAGACCTCACATTAAGGATTCATTCATTTCCTAAAGTGCCAAACAGGCTCCTATTAGACAAATAATCATGTTTTAGGTCCCTTTGATGCCATTGCTGACAGTGTTTCAGGCCTTTCTGGATTTCACTTTTATTACCATATTCCCAGTAAAACGGTGATGTCATCCTAAGCAGAAGTTACAATGCTGTAACTTGTGCACACTACCAAATAACACCTATCCTTGTTTCTATAAGTTTTTGGACACACAATCTGGAACTATTTCATGGAATTTGATTGTGTGTGGAGCTCTCCATTAGCTGTGTGCCACTGCTGGGGTTTGTAGCTAAATATTCACAATACACTTGAAGCAAGATATAGGACAGAGAGAATGCCCCCCCCCCCACCTTTGTGTTGGTCATTGTTTGATCGGAATCTCAGGAAATCTTTACAGACTTCTAGGATGTGTCAGGTAACAATAGTGTAGAATGTGTATAGGGATTGGACAGGTAAGGAGGGGTACCCTTCCGTCCCATATCTTGCCTGATATGTCACAATGACATAGTCGCAAAGTTTCAAAACGCAGTTGAAAAATCGAACTTTGTAAATGACTGTGGTTGTGGTGTCTTATCATTTTTACAAAGTCAGCGCTTTTAGCTTAAAATCATACAGCGCCAATAAAAACTGTAACTGATTGAAGATGTGTGATATTAATTGAGCCAGTATTTTGTTCAGGCTTAACTTTTTTGGTTTTGATTGACAGAGGTACTTGGTCCCACAAGCTCGTGAGCAAACAGGCATCAATCAAGAAAAGGTAGTGATCGGTGAAGATGCCCTCAATACACTCATTAAGGCTTACTGTAGAGAGAGCGGTGTGCGTAACCTCCAGAAGCACATTGAAAAGGTAATGTCGTTATCCAGACATCTTCCATTAATGTACTTGAACTGGTCATCAGACTTGCTTCAAAGTGTGCTAGAAACTCATGACTTTAAATCATGAGGTTCAGTTTATAGTCCATCTCCAAATAATGAAGCATCTACTGGACTGAGCGCAGCCAAATGACTGCCAATCTTAGGTTTCCCTTGGCTCAACTACATGTATGAACCAGTGGTCAGTCTACTTGCCCTGAGTTTGCCACTCAAAAGGCTTCCAAGAGATATGGGCAATTTACAGTGTCATGCCCCAACAAGACGGTACCATGGGGAGGCATTTTGCGCAGTGCATTGTAGTAAAACTGTCAACAAAACCTCTTCCTGCTGGCTGTGCTGTGTACAGGATGTTGAATTATTTGACTGTTTTTTGTCTAGGTTAAAGATTCTGAAGTTTTTACAGAGTCCGTGTTAATATAAAATGGTGTTTTTTTATGAGAAACAGAACACCATGATCAATCACATATTTCCTCAAGTCGGCCTTTTTTAATTTTTAGTCAACTACACAATACACATAACGACCTCTTGGTTGCACACTGTATTGTCATTCCATTACTAACCTCATGAACATTCGTAATTAGCCAAGGAAATTGTCTTTTTGAAAAATTTAAAATGGATCTTAAAGTTGGTGCATGAAGTTGTATGTCAATGGTCCTGGAAAGGTTTCTAAACACTACCACCTTTAAGGTGTGTCAAATGCATCCAAGAGTCATTCCATCACTATGGAATTACCATTCCACTAAAGAGATCTCAGATTTAAAACAGAAAATGAAAGTGTCTGCCAAGTTTGTGAATAGAAGTGTTTCAAAGTACCAATTTTCAATTGTGTGGAGCCTTGAAGAGTTAAAGAATAGACAGGTTGAAATTAGGTGTTACAACTCGTGCCTTATTTGATGAGCTTGGTCACATGTTCAATTGTGTGTGGTTGTTTATTGTTTGCCTTTATTTAGATTTTCCGGAAGTCTGCATTCCAGATTGTTAGTGACAAGTCTGAACGAGTTGAAGTGAATGACAGTAATCTTCATGAGTACGTGGGCAAACCAGTCTTCACTAGCGAGAGGATGTATGATAAAACTCCAGCTGGAGTTGTCATGGGACTGGCATGGACTGCCATGGGTGGGTTTGTAGATATCGTTTAGTAACGTCCACTTACTGCCGGGTGGAATTTGAAGTTGCATGACGTAAAACCGGGAGATTTTCAAGATATTACATTTTCAAAATTCTTAAAAAAATCGTAGCTTCATTTACTGGACATTTACACCTACACGAATAACTGTATGGTGACTACTCTAATCTGACAGACAACATCTATTGATGCCCAAGTATTTCAGCCAGGCTTGCCGCCTTGTAAAAAGGCCCAGATTGTGCAGTGTTATGTAACTTTCTTTTGTTCCCGAAACTGGCACAGTACGCTACAGGCATCTTTTCAAAAGGGGACACATTAGCATGCAGCAGTACTGTATCGCTCATTGCTGGAGCACTTTTGTCCCCGGTGGTAATATGCTCGTGCTAACTGCCACAAATAGTGGTATAATCTCTCAAAATAAGGATGGATTTCCTCCGCTATTGACAACTGAAAAAAAGTTGGCAATTCCCAGCAGCTCTGTCTTTTGTTCAGAGTACAATCTTTTGTTACAAGGCCCAGCTCTTTTGTCCGGTTTCGGGCTCCCCGGTTTCGTGTATAAAGCCTATGTGCCCGAAACTGGGTTCCCCGGCAGCATGCGGTTAAGGCTAGCACTAGCATAGCATAGACATTATCATGTAAGATCATGCCATTTATTTGGTCAGTGACTATTAATTTGGCAGCACCTGTTTGTCTGTTAATATAAGGTAAGACTTAATCAATTTTCACTGCTGATTGCTTTCGAATTTATCAAGGGTGCATTATGTATCAGTTCTGCCAGTGCATTATTCAAAGTAAACATTATGAGAATTTGAAAACAGAATTTTAACATTCTTTCCATCTCAAAAGTTCATATGCTGTGAGGGTCAGTGTACTTCTTGTTGTATGTATCGTAAGTTTGGTACATGCTTTCGGTTAATCTACCCATAAATTTTTGCCAGATGCCTATCCAAACAAATAAGCACATTCAGGCAAATTTGTGCAACCCTCTGCCCCATCCATTTAAATTGTGAACAATGCAACGCAGGCTTCATCAGAAAACAGATCAAAGGTTTTAATAGATTGATGATCTATTTGGTCCATTATCTTAAGCTTCCTATACACATTCACAGAAGATAAAAAATGCACTGTATTCAGTGGACAAGTGAGGCTACATTCTAAAAAAAGATAATATTGGATCAGAGAAATGCCGATCATGGTTAGTCTTGATTGTCTTTTTATGTATTTGTACAAAATTTTAACCCTTTCTTACGGGAGCCGTCCACAGCCCTGGTTTTGTGTGAGGATTAGTGCATACCACACATACAGTCTATTCACCATGCAGCTGCTGGTTCAATGGGGCCTGCTGCTGGACAGAGCATTGCATACTGGGCACACCACAGCCCGGCAGTCACGGTCAAAGGAATTCCGGCGTGAAGGGGTTAAACTTTGCAAAAGTAAATAATCTAAGCAATTGATTGACTTCTCTAATACAGGTGGTTCAACACTGTACATAGAATCAGCTTTGCGTAAGGCGGGTACCACCGACACAAAAGGTGCATTTGGCTCATTGGAAATCACTGGTAACCTTGGCGATGTGATGAAGGAGAGTGCCCACATTGCCTACACAGTTGCCAAGTCCTTCTTGTTCACCGAAAAGCCAGATAACAACTACCTAGAGACTAGCCACATCCATTTACATGTACCTGAGGTGAGAACTCTCATGTTCAGAAATTCTTACTACATCACGTCATTTGAGGTTGTTTTCCTTAAAGATTTATCTGGCCTGTTTGCTTCAACATAAAGTAAATTTTGACAAGCACAAACTTGTTGGATAATTTAATAAACCTGTTGGGAATGATGGTATCTGTTGTTCTAACAACCGTGAAATCCAATCAACCATGTAATCTTACAATGATCCATATTTCTATGAGTCCCGTTAATATTTTACAAAACCAACCCGAAATCGAACTGACCCAAAACCGACTTTGGGTTAGATCGTTTTTTTCCAAGATTTTAGTCGGATTGGGTCGGTTACGTTTTTCCGTTTGTGGTTTTCGGGTGGGGTCGGGTCGGTTAAGCTATATTGTTAAAAAAAAAGGAAATAAAAATAACTGAAAAACTGAAACAGGAAATTCACTTGATGAACTTACTTTTTAGAGCTTCAGATTACATAGTTTGTAGCGACAGTGACGCGGCACATCAAAATAAAAAGTGAACTGTCCTACTATTGTGAGTAGACCGGAAATAGTCGCACACAGCCGCACACAAAGTTCAAGGCAGTTCGGCCAACTACGCATATTTCACGAGATTTTTCTTTCGAGAAAAACAAGGCAGATAAAATTGGCAAAGTTATGTAAGGGACAAATATTGTGCATGGTTTGTAGACATGCAGGAACTTTATAGCACAGGTCACCTTGTTAGGACATGGGACAATACGACTACATCTGACAAGTATATTCACAAATATATTCCTACAATACTGGCATAAGTTACAATTTATGTGGAATGAAGGATGATTAGCCCAAACCAGGCATTGAGATTTTTTTGGGTTTAGTTACCTTTTTGTCGGTTTGTCCCGTATCTCTTGTTGGGTCAGGTCAGTTTGGAGAGTTAAGATCAGTTTCGGTTCGGATTCAGTTTGTGTCTGTAAAGTTTCGGGTTGGTCTGGCCAAGTCAACCCAATGCGATGCACATTTTTAAGTCCAACACCGTATGTTTTGATGTGTGTGAACCTGTCATGATGATAAATTATTTCATGGTGTGTGAAACCTAAACCTCATGCTCAGTATATTAAGCTGAGTTTAACATGGCAACAGGGATTACTTCCAGGTGATGCATTTATGGGACGTGTATAAGATCATTGTATTTCGAAGGGGTCCATCTACTTGTTATACATATTTAGTTAAATATTTCCAAAGTAATTCTAATTCTGTGAAATGCTTTAGTATCCAAAGTTAGTATTCAATCCTGATATTTCCACTGATGGAAAGAGATACCAATACATGTAAGACTTTGTACCTGGATACATGTACATTTCATTTCTCTAAGTTCTTACTCGATAGTTGAAAACAGATAGCTTGAAAATGTGATACCGCATCATAATGGTTGGGTGTCTTCACTAATGTAATGATCAATCCATTGCATGTTAGTCACAAGATGGTCAAACTGAATGAAGTGAAAATTAATACATGAAAGCAGATGGCCGTGACTAGGCATTGATTGATCAAAGACATGCATTGTGTATCCCTATTACTTGTGAAAATCTTGGCTGAACTTTTGCCTTCTCTGCACCAAACACAGTAAGGGCTTCACAGTTTATACGTAGGATTGTCACTAAACAGAGCAATTGCCCTTTATAGCAAAACAGTAATAATTGCTGAGCTTTGTACTCGGGTTGTGCATTAGTGAAGAAAATGAGACTACCTTTGCTGTATGCCTTTCTGTTATTGCTCACAGGGTGCCACACCAAAGGATGGCCCCAGTGCTGGCAGCACGATTGCCACAGCACTAATATCACTGGCTCTCAACCGACCAATCAGACAGAACATTGCCATGACTGGAGAGGTGTCTCTCACTGGTAAGATTCTGCCAGTTGGAGGAATCAAGGAGAAGATCATTGCTGTAAGTCTACAAAACCTGATGCAAGATCTTGTTGGTATTGTCATTGTTAGCATTAGTACCCCACATAAGTCTTTTTCAGACTTAACCTCTTCGTGTTAATATACCAAGGATGGCCTATGAGGCTGGCTACTGGTCAAAGCCATGCCTTTTCTCATCTCAATTGCAGGGGCTAATCTTAATGCGTGCAAACATTAGGTTAGATGGAAGCTTCCTTCTGATCTGCACAATAGGTGACCTGGACCACTAAAAGTTGTTCGGCTTTACTTGGTCTGTAAAATACATTTATGCCAGAATTTCCTTTTCCAAAAATCCACCCCTGAAACTAACCAGACCTTTAGGGTTTCATTCCCCTTCCCCCATTTTTTGGTACATTCAGTAAAGATTTAGTTTTAATGGCCTGCTTCCTGCTTCCTCACATTTGATGGCGCTGTTGACCTAATTTCACATTTGGCATAAAGTTAGCGCGTCTTGAATTTTTTGTGCGTATTTGTTCGCCCTCAAAGTACAGTCGAACCTCATCAATTAGAGCATTGTTGATACAACATTCTGCTTATACCAAAGAAGTTGTAGACCTCAATCCTTTGTTCTTTATTGATTTCATTGCTGATGATACAAGGTTCCTGTTATAACAAGGTCATCTGCAGTGAGGTTTGAATGTCCTTGCTAAAGCAGTTTGTCATCAACTGGTTAGCAAACTGTAAATACATGTATGACAAAAACAGGAAAAAAACACAGAAAAGCCACAAGTAAGCATACACCTCAGACAACTGCCAACACAGAATAGCCACAAGTAAGCATACACCTCAGACAACTGCCAACACAGAATAGCCACTAGTAAGCATACACCTCCGACAACTGCCAACACAGAATAGCCACAAGTAAGCATACACCTCAGACAAGTGCCAACACAGAATAGCCACAAGTAAGCATACACCTCAGACAACTGCCAACACAGAATAGCCACAAGTAAGCATACACCTCAGAGAAGTGCCAACACAGAATAGCCACAAGTAAGCATACACCTCAGACAACTGCCAACACAGAATAGCCACTAGTAAGCATACACCTCTGACAACTGCCAATACAGAATAGCCACAAGTAAGCATACACCTCAGACAACTGCCAACACAGAATAGCCACAACTAAGCATACACCTCAGACAACTGCCAACACAGAATAGCCACAACTAAGCATACACCTCAGACAACTGCCAACACAGAATAGCCACTAGTAAGCATACACCTCAGACAACTGCCAACACAGAATAGCCACAAGTAAGCATACATCTCAGACAAGTGCCAACACAGAATAGCCACAAGTAAGCATACACCTCAGACAACTGCCAACACAGAATAGCCACAAGTAAGCATACACCTCAGACAACTGCCAACACAGAATAGCCACAAGTAAGCATACACCTCAGACAACTGCCAACACAGAATAGCCACTAGTAAGCATACACCTCAGACAACTGCCAACACAGAATAGCCACAAGTAAGCATACATCTCAGACAAGTGCCAACA
Organism: Acanthaster planci; assembly: GCF_054643075.1. Lineage (NCBI taxonomy): Eukaryota > Metazoa > Echinodermata > Asteroidea > Valvatida > Acanthasteridae > Acanthaster > Acanthaster planci. The sequence goes on along the minus strand of NC_141781.1, from coordinate 17,772,300 downwards.
CAGAATAGCCACAAGTAAGCATACACCTCAGACAACTGCCAACACAGAATAGCCACTAGTAAGCATACACCTCAGATAAGTGCCAACACAGAATAGCCACAAGTAAACATACACCTCAGACAACTGCCAACACAGAATAGCCACAAGTAAGCATACATCTCAGACAGCTGCCAACACAGAATAGCCACAAGTAAGCATACACCTCAGACAACTGCTTAGAGATTGTGAATGGCAGCCATTTTTCTGGTAAGAGCCACGGATACACAACCAGCAGACTTTAATGCAATCCCATTCTATCAAAATGAGTAACCCAGAATACGTGTACGCCGGCCATGCACGACCTCTGTACTGCAGAAGGCCTGTACTGCAGAAGACTTCATTGAAGCCTTTGCCTTAAAATGATATCGCTGTTTGGCTTGTGAACATCAACATAAAAAAACATTCTACACCCTAAAAATTCTATCATTTAGACCAGTGCTGTTAACTTGAATCTTGAAAAAAAATGATTTGATATACATCTATAAATACCAACTTTCGTGGAGATTAACACAAGAAAAGTATTGGTGACTGTCCACCGCATATGCAGCTCTAAGCAAACTTGGCTGTTGTCATTGTACTGGTGATTAAACCATTAGAAATGTCAGCATAAATAATGGAATAATTAGACAGTCTGGCCAGATTTGTCTTGCAAAACACCATACAGATAAACATGTAGGTCAGTAAGGGTTGTCAGAAGAGGTGTATAAGAACCATGTCAATTTCGAATTCAGGTTGTCTTGAAAAAAATCAATAATCAAACACTTAGTTGTAGAAAATGACTTAGATTAATTTCGGCCTTTGAATGATTTTTCTTAGAAGTGAGAATGAGTGGACGTAAATATGAAGTTTAAATTTGAGGCATGGATGAGGATAAGAACATCCACTTCATTATACCATGGTTAAAAAAAATAAATTTATTTCTTTTTAACTGTTGACAGAGAATTTACATTTAAGATGACCTCTAAAACAGAAAATGCTTGAGAATTGCTTTGTTGTTCTCTTGACAGGCTCGCAGGGCTGGTGTTGACTGCATCCTACTCCCAGCTGAGAACAGAAAAGACTTTTCGGACCTGCCAAATTTCATCACAGAAGGCTTGGAAGTGCACTTTGTTGAAAACTACAGAGAAATATACAGCATTGTCTTCCCTTGATTAAGAAAATATGCATATCCTTCATTTTAGTGTTTGTAGATAAAGAGAGTGTAGGCCTGCCTTAATTTCAAATGTAGAGATGACCATGTTCATTTGTGATGACTGATCATCCCTCATGCTCAATCTGTATCAATACTGTTGTACCATTTGCACTGACAAAATTTGAGAGACTTACAGATAACACTAAAAAGAAAAAATGTGTTTCAAGTAAAAACAAAAAATACCCAGAAAAGACAAGTTTACAAAACTATTTGAAAAGCTTTGATGAATGCATCAAGTACTCCCCCAAAACATGTGTGCCTATCAGGGCAATCTAGTAGTGCCCTTGTTGTACTGATAAACTGAACATTGGGAAAGATATGATACGGATAAGTAGCCTCTTGCTGAAATTACTGGTAAAGAATTCATACATGGCATCTATTAAAACAGATTCAACCCAACATAAATGACAGACAGATAGAATATGTTACTCCATGAGTTGAAGCTGAGTATGTTGCATTGCTTTTAGTCGAGTACTTGTTTCCGAGTACAGAGTACTGCCAAGTACTTAGATGTCTGAGTACATAAAAGTCTGAGCACTTTGCCAACCGAGGTACTTGTTTTCAAGTACAAGTACTTAAACGCATGAGTACTTGTACATGCATCTCTGAGTGCGAGTACTTCCGATTCCCTAAACAAAAAGCTTCACTTAGGTGTGTAAGTCCATTTTGTACAAATTTATCGGCAGGGCCTACTCTTTGAAGCCAAATTGTACTAATGTTGATACAAATGACATGATTGTGTGATAGCTATGTACACGTAGCTGTTTCAGATTCTTAGATTTCTCAAAAGCTGATAGTCAACATTAGGAGAGGAACAGTAGGCAATAAATGCTTTCACATGGCCATGGACAGTAAATGCTTTCACATGGCCATGGACAGTAAATGCTTTCACATGGCCATGGACAGTAAATGCTTTCACATGGCCATGGACAGTAAATGCTTTCACATGGCCATGGACAGTAAATGCTTTCACATGGCCATGGACGTAAATGCTTTCACATGGCCATGGACAGTAAATGCTTTCACATGGCCATGGACAGTAAATGCTTTCACATGGCCATGGACAGTAAATGCTTTCACATGGCCATGGACAGTAAATGCTTTCACATGGCCATGGACAGTAAATGCTTTCACATGGCCATGGACAGTAAATGCTTTCACATGGCCGTGGACAGTAAATGCTTTCACATGGCCATGGACAGTAAATGCTTTCACATGGCCGTGGACAGTAAATGCTTTCACATGGCCGTGGACAGTAAATGCTTTCACATGGCCGTGGACAGTAAATGCTTTCACATGGCCGTGGACAGTAAATGCTTTCACATGGCCGTGGACAGTAAATGCTTTCACATGGCCATGGACAGTAAATGCTTTCACATGGCCATGGACAGTTAATACTTTCACATGGCCATGTACAGTACATGAAGTGTACACTTGTACATGACATACATTCACCGTCAGTTACGACACGTATTTGTTCGCACATGTATGGTGGAGTCTACTTTCCAGGCTCTCATTCCGATGCCCATGTTTTTCTATATGCTAAATATGTCATTAGAATTTTCAGGTGTAGGCATCAGACTAACAACATCCGCATTTATCAAGAGATCATTTTTAGGAATACCCTAGTCTTGGGTCCAAGATGCCTTTTGTGGTGCTTCAGTCTGTCAATGCAGTGTGTGTTGTATAATGTAATTCACTGCGACCACCCACTTCAGGTATACCTGCCGCTTCACATGATAGCGATTCGTCTGATGATGGTTCTTTTTGTGGAATAAACAGGAAGGTCTTGAAATCAAGACTAGGAATAACCAATGACCCAGCGTTTTGCCTACTTGATTGGCTAGTAAGCTCACAGATGTTATGCCATTGTATGTAAATGCTTCCATCTGCTAGTATTAGGCCTTCTGTTTTTTGGGCGGTACCAAACATCAGTCTGTGAAGGTTGATTTTCTTGTCGTGTTTTAATGGATGGGGTAAGTTAAAGGATTTTTAACCAAGTACTGTTAATCGAGTACGAGTACCTTGATGCTCGAGTACAATTTGTTGTATTTTGCAGACTGAGTACAAGTACGAGTACTCTGAAAACGGTACTTGAGTAGTACTCGAGTACGAGTAATACAACACTGGTTTGTCGTGCTACCAAGTGAAGTTCCATGAATGCTGAGAATATCTCTGCATTGCTGTAGACTTAATGGGGGCTTAACACATCTACTTTGTGTGCTGGACAGCCAGTATCCGCAACACTCAGCTACATGTATATGGCAAGAGCTCAGCTCCTCCAATCAGTAAATTATTCCCAAGAGGGCGCTGAAATTTGCTGGTCTTGCTTTCCAAGCCACTGAACAGCTGTTTTCAAATCTCATTTTTGGGAACCAAATCTAAACTCCACAAAGTTGTCTGATGTTAAGACACTTTGCCACTACACTGGAGTAACAAAGCAAGAACAGAGGGATGTTATGTCAGACGGACGGCAATGGTGATGCATCCGGGATGTTTATGACAGGACGACTACTTCTAGATAACACAATCAATAATTCTGAAAAATTAATCCTTGCTTGAATAAGTCCTTGCATGACCTACCGGTTTAGGCATTTCTTGTGGGTTGTGACTGTGGAGCGGAATCATTGGTCAGTAGTCATAATAACGTACAAGATGTTTCATTTTGCTTATCCCTTGAAACAGTATGCACTCCTGCAGTACCTTTAGAAGCTAATACACATATGAACATGTCTTTGCTAGCCACCCTTAACAATGCCAGTAGCATGGTATCAAAGTCGGAATGCTTAACAATTGCATACATGTGTAGTGAAGCTAATGAAAAGTGATTTAAAATATGCATGTGTGCCTTGTGGATAATTACCACTTTTGAAGTGAATTGCATTAATAAAGTAGTCATGCCCCATATTTGAGCAACTTCAGTAGTTGAATTGGATTTGGTGTATCATTTCTGATAAATTCATGCTATGCTGTAAGCACTCATAACTGCCTGGGAATGGATTAACAAAAGTAAATTTGTAAAATGACAAATAATATAATTGAGTTTTTCTGAGGTTTCCTTTCTTTTTCTTGTCCTGTTCACGGTGGACTGAAATTAATATTCATTTGTAATGATGCATATTTTCTATTGTGATTAATGAATATTCACTAAATTTAGCATTTATTAAAAAATGTGGTGAATCATTACAAAAGAGTCATGTTATATCTGATTTGTGTCCTCTGTCAACACAAAGTAACTTACATGTAACTCTTTGTAGCTTTATCAATGTTTTATTAAATGTGGAAAGAGCTTGATTCTCTTGACAGGTTTGTTTTTCAAGTTATCAATAAGAATGTACCCCAAGTTAGAATGTTGGAAGCAACTCGGTCTTAAAAGGCATGTGATCTGGAGTGTCACGTGTAGAGCACGGTCTTTAGGATTCAAGTTTCAGGGATCCTACTGAAGGGGACACTTTCATTCTATCAACAGCAAAATGCGAGTTTTGTCTTCTGCGTATTCTGCAGAAGACAGAACGGAAGCAACTCACTTCGTGAGTAAATGCATACCTCGTTGATATCCATATAGAAGGAAGATTGAGACATTTTATCTCAGCCTGGTCTGAAATCACCTCTGATAAATGGGTTTTGGACACAGTTGCACATTGTCACATTGAATTTGAGAGAGTACCGATTCAGCATGTTATCCCGACCCAGATCCAGTTTTCAGATTCTGAAGCAACGTAGACAAAGAAAGAAATTCGTTGTGCATGCCATGGCCAGTTTGTTTCCAATATTTTCCTGACACCTAAGAAGGATGGCTTGATGAGGCCCATAATTAACTTGAAGCACTTGAACAAGTGTGTTAGGTACCACCATTTTAAGATGGAAACTTTGGAGTTTGCGCTGACGCTTATCCGACCAAAGTGCTATCTTGCATCGGTAGACCTCAAAGACGCTTATTTTGCTATTTCCATAGCCCAAGAACACCCAAATTTTCTGAGATTTCAGTGGCGAGATAAATTGTGGCAATTTACCTGTTTATGTTTTGGGTTGTCCAGTGCACCATGTATATTTACGAAAGTTTTGAAACCAGTAATCGCTGTTCTATACGTAGTTACGCCCACAGTTCTGTTAATTATACAGATGATTCCCTTTCAGTTGGGGACACAATCGAAGAATGCGTGAATAACTTTAAATCCTGGTATGCCGTAATGAATGAACTTGGTTTTGTGGTGAATCTAACTAAATCACAGCCAACCCCATGTCAAATATTGGAGTTTGGGAGGTTTGTCATTAACACAGTGGATATGACGGTGAGCGTACCTCCCAACAAGGTTACTGGTATTGTTAATGCATGTCGTGATGTAGTTAACCAGACAAACCCGACTGTTTTGTCAGTTGCCAAGGTTATAGGCAGATTAGTATCCAGCTTCCCAGCGGTACCACTAGGTCCTATGTCTTACAGATGTTTGTAAATAGCAAAAGATGAAGCATTTAATCGAAATGGCGGACATTTTCAGGCCAAAATATCCTTGCCTTCTCAGGCCAAGTCTGAGCTACATTGGTGGATAAAGAATTTGCCAGATGCAAAACGTTAATTGCATTATGCCTCGGGACAAGACTAGTGTTGTAGCCTATTTTAATGGGGGTTGTCATTCCCATGCGCTTAATTCATGAACCAAGCAACTATGGTCCTGGTACCTCCAACATAATTCGTGGCTGCTTGCCTCTCGTATCCCTAGGGGCGATAATGTTGTTGCAGATGCCACACCCAATTATCATCCCAAGAGTGCCGGGTCTACTCCACCTCACGCACACACCCAAACGCTAACATCTATTGGAGAATCAACTGGTCTTGACGGCAGCAGTTTTATCAGGCGATCACTCCAAGCAAGAGGACTTCCAGATAGGACTGTTAGTATCATCCTCCGAGCCTGGAAACCAAGCACGCAGAAACAATATAACTCAGCCATATCCAAATGGCTTCACTTCTGTGCTCAACGGGCGCTTCATCCGATTCACGCCTCTTTAAATTCTGCATGAGATTTCCTAGCATAAATGGTTGATGATGACGCAGAATACAGCACGATCAACATAGCCAGGACTGAGCTGTCCTCGTTATTATGGTCTTCATCGGATTCTTGTGTCAAATTTGGGGCTCACCCTCTTGTCACACGGTTTATGCAAGAGGTCTTTAATCTGAGACCACAATTACCTAGATATTCTCACATAATTTTTATGGGATGTTAGTCTTTTGCTTAATTATGTCATTGAGTTAAAACGTACTATATAGGCCGTTTTCCAATACCCAACGTCGGCTCCGTCTTAGGCTTCAACTGTTTTTTACTAGCTGACTTTGAAGCTGTAAGCGCAGTGATCAGTCTTACAATTTCTCCTTTTGGGTATTAATTCTAATTATGGAATGGTCGTGTTTCCGTGTGAAGCCTTTAGCGGCACGGAGTCGGATGGCTAATGTTACTTAATGCAAAGGAACCCACTAGCTATGTTTATTGAGAGTGGTTGTGAATTGATCCAAATTATTCAGACTTAGCCTTTTGTTAATTTGATACCACTCTCATTAAAGTTTTGATCAAGCCTTGATGTGTTTCCGGTGTAGGTATCCTTCACATTACACTGGCTATCACGTGATCTGAATCATACTGCGAGGTAGAATCTCCCAATTAAACGAGTGAAGTGATGATTGATTGGGATTCTGCCGATCTGTTACCGAAATGAAGAATCACGTTTTGCCCACCCCCTTTTTCAGAGGGCCAGTGTAATTGTCTTCAAACACTGGGGAGATGTTGTTGTTGTCTTAATGGCGCTTTCAGCAACTCAGGCTATTTGCGCCAATAACTGTACGTTTATTCATTCACTTTATTAATCAGCATCACATTACGGAGTTCCCCCCCCCCCAATCTGGGGAGATGGCGTGGGGAAGGCTCTTATATAGGGGGATTCGTAATCACTTCCTTTGTTAAACTTTGAATGCGTGGCACGTTTCCTTCACCAGACAATACAATCTCACGTGATTCCTCATTTCTATAACAGTTCACTCGAATTAATAGGGAGATTCTAGCGCCACTAGTTATACTCGCTCTCTTCCCTTGCATTCCCAGGGACTCTTATTTAGCTCAGCTGTGCATTATGGACATACGGAGCTCTGGAAGTGCCATCCGACTTGTTGAGATCTAGACATGTTTTTTCGGGATGACGACACCATAAAGATAAGATATCGACATCCTGAGATAGTTTATCAAGGGATGACAATGTCATAAAAGTTGGATGAAGACATCCTCAGATAATGACAATAATCATTATCTCAGGATGTCGTCATCCAGAGATATCCAGCAAGTGTGATGTCTACCCTTTATGATGTCGTCATCCCATGCTAAACTATGTTGTCATCCAATCGTTACGATGTCGTCTTACGGTCTTACCATGATAAGTTATCGCAGGATGTCGCCATCCAACGTTTACGATGTCGTTATCTCAAAATAAATTAGCTGCAGGTTGTGAACATCTTGCCTGTATCATGTCGTCATCCCGAGAAACAATATGTCAAGATGTCAACATGTCGCCGGCCGGGATGGCACTCAAGTTCCGGAGCTCCGTACCGTACCGTTATCCCAAGAAACATGTTGGATGGCACTTACAGAGCTCCGTGGAATCACCAAGGAAAGCTTGAATTAATTTAAGTCCCAACTTGAAAGCCGTGTATTAGCGTTCAATAAGTGCTCATCTGATTTTCGTCGCCTTCGGCGCGTATTCTCAGCGGGTTTCTCTGAAACAATATTGTTTGCAGAACCAAATTCAACAGAAAAAGAGACAAGGCCGAGATCTGTTGGAATTTTTTTTATTCATAGAATTTTATTAGAATAGGGATTAAATAATAATAAACACGAGGAGGATTTGCTGCTCTGTGTTTGCAGCACATTTGGCAAGACTAAATCTGATCCTCACGGATGTCAGGAGAGGAGTGTCGTTTATATTGGTGTTTCCAGACATTCCTGAACCCCCCCCCCCAAAAAAAAAAAATCAAAGTGACAGAAAATCATGTGCATGAACTTTAGATTTATGGAGAATATCTCTTTTTATTGTGTCATACTGGCGGGGCCTTCATGAAAAGTTATTGTACAAAGCAGTGTAATAAAATCTAGTAGGCAATTCATGAATGATTAATATAAAGCCAAAAAATTTTTTACAAAATCTTGTTGAGCTTTGAAGATTAACTTTCATGGTGAAGGTAGAAAGCACATGGCTTACGGTACTGGGCACCAAGGATATCTCCTTGTGCATTGCAAAACTGTGGCATTAAAATCAACGTACACTTTCACAAATGACTACACCATAGGGTGTTACTTTAACACCGCTGGTGTTACTTTGCACACCTACGTGATAATGCACTCGATGGTGTTTAAAGGAACACCAAAAAAAGTTGGTGTTGTCCTCTGATAATACCGGGATTAAACATTTTTACCGAAGCTTGCATGAGGTCAGTATTGGGAAAGAAACCTTTCTTTGATAAAATGCCGTTATCTGGTCGTGCTTATTCGCCAGTGAGCCTTATATACATGTGCATGGCGCAGTGTTGTAGTCGAGACCTTTATGTCCGAGACCGAGACCAAGGCATTCGAGACCGAGACCAAGACCGAGACCAGCTCTTTCAAGACCGAGACCAGAACTTCGAGACCGAGATTTTTGCAGTTCGAGACCGAGACCGAGACCAAGATGACCGAGACCTTGCACAACATATACAATATATAGGCCTACATGTAGTTCATTAATGGTAAACGTGGTGGACAATTGGCATTAAACAGCAAAATTAAGTGCAGATTTTACATGTAAAGCACACAACATATTCCATGAAAGAGTTTTATTTGAACTCTGGGAAAAAACAGCACACAGTTATTTTGACCATGAAGGCATGGACTGCCGATGCTATAGAATTTTGTATAGAGTATACGGCATAACCGTACATTAACCATGTACATGTACAGAGTTTTTGTGTTCCATATGTATAGCAAAATTAACATGGGCGGGCCATGTCCAAATGTTTAAAAAGGCAAAACCTCAAAAAAAGGTCTCGAGACGGTCTCGAGACCGAGACCAGGTCTCGAGACCTCCAACACTGGCATGGCGGTTCGACCATAGAAAAGGACACAAAATTCGACAGATATTGGGCCATAATTCACGCTTTTCTCAGCGATTGCATGGAAACGAACGTCATAATCTGCCAATCTGTTCCTCCCAGGTTACTACCGTAATTCTTGGGTAGTAATCGCATGTGGTGCACTGAAATTATCGAATATTTTTTTTACAAATATCTAAGATTGTCGCATTCTTCCATAGGTTTATAGCGCTAGCGTTGGTCAGCTGAGTACGTCCACATACTTTCGGCACATTTAAAAACAGCCGCCATTCTACCTCTGTATGGTACAGCTTCAACGACGTGCCGTCAAAATGTTGAATTGCGGGTCACCAGCAATGGCTGGAACCGGGCTAGCGCCCCTCAGTGCCTGACTGAGTACTGAAGAGGTTATGCACGCGCAGATAACTTATACTTTATGCCAGAATGCTATTTAAAAAATATTTGTCGGCGAAAAAGTTCTCATACTCAATTGCATTCCCGTATATGAGCATTTTATTTGCTTTTCTTTATGCGAACGCAGAAAAGTTATTTTAAAAGACAAACTGGGAAGGAAAACAAGGCACCGCCCGGATTCGAACCGGGGATCTCCTGTTTACTAGACAGGCGCTTTAACCGACTAAGCCACGGCGCCGGCTGACATTGCGGCGAGTTCGTCAAAATATATACCTACGTAACTAGAACATGCAGCCGTGTTAATTTTGCTGTTAGCAGGTTTAGATTTGTTTGACTGTTGTTCCGCTATTGTAAAAGAGATCTTTTAGTAGTTCATGTTGAGTTGGTAAAAAAGTTGTTTATTGTTTTTGTTATTATTATTTTCAACGTTATAATGTAAATTTTTATTTTCCTTTTTTTGGGGGGGCCGCAAAGTTGTGAAAGAGACAAACATGGCCGCGTCCATACTGCGTAGTATTAATACACGTCATGCACGTACATGTACATGTACATAATTAATGTGCATGTAGGAGGACTGAAGCTGTAAGTTAACTGTGTCGGGTTTCCTTTCTCACTGATGTTGGTAAATGGGGAAAAATGTTGCATCCTGACTCCGCTTCAGCAGTTGTGTGCAAAGTCTATGGGGAATGAAGGAAATTTTCTATTTCCCAACAACCATTACTAATGGCATTAGTGCCACTGGTACATGTATGACTGGATGACAACATCGTCATCGGTAACAATGGTCGGCTGATGGTAGAAGTAAATCATGTTTCTCAATCTCAGTTCAGAATTCGTGTCTTTCCAGCATTTCTATAATGAGTGACTTTTATTGAGATGATGTGTGATGAGAAAAGTGGAGTCAGGATGCAACATTTATTTTTTTAACATTTAGTTTGATGCTGTTATTGTCAAGTAAGTTGGAAAAGTATTCCATATCCAACAACCACAATTTTGAGACATCATCTCACAAATAGGGTCATGCTATTTAGCGTCAACAAGTGTCAACAAAGCGTCAACTAACTACTCAAGCATTTTTATACAAATATTTTCTAGGGCCTATTTACAATATAACTCTATTAGTAAGGTTCCTACGTATCATAATCAACGTATCATATTATCGAAAATAATATTTGAAGGTGGAAATCTGAGCAACAAATTCAGGCCTGCTTGTGCCGCCATCTTGTTTTTGCATCACGAAAAAATTTTGTTTTTTCTGCATTAATCTGGAAGCGCATTCGGTGTTTCTTTTTATACAAAGTGGCAGGTCTAAGAGTCTCTAAATTCAGATAAAACTACTTTTAAATCCTTAGAGGGTATTTTCTAGTTGTTGATGTTAGTTATAAGTGTTGACGCTTGTTGATGCTAAATAGCATGACTGCACAAATAGGCTTACCTGATCATGCATGTTATTTGTAACTTATCAATGTTTAATAACCCCCTAAGTCCAAATTGCTGGGCACCATCCTCAATCCTTTAAAATCATCAAATTGCTATTCTTCAAAAAATGCATTCATCTTCAATCAAAAAATGCATTCATCTTCGATCCTCCAAAATCATCAAACTTTTTGAACTTTGCTCAAAATGAGTGGTGCTCACATCCTCAATCCTTCAAAATCATTAAATTTTGGTCTAAACACATTGCAGTGAGGGGATAGCCTTGACTAACCAGTAACAGCTAAAACAATGGGAGTCTTGTCCTTGAACCAGTGGTACACAGTAATGAATACATGTACACAGTATACATACATGTATTACAGGCTGACTGTGTACTGTTCATGCATTTACACAGTACTGTGAAATACACAGAACACTAGTAACTCCATTCATCATCATTCCTCAAAAATCATCATCAGCTTTAAATTCAATCATTGTGATTTTTGAGGATTGAGGGAGGCTGGGGTTAAGTTATTATTGTTACTTAGCGCTAGTACATACATGTACATGTAGATCCACAATGGCTTAGCCTAGGCCTTTGGCCATGTACTTATGTAGGTGGTGTACACCATTGGTTTTTGTCTTAATTTCACAAGATTGGCTGATCACAGTGTAGTACTATTCACTGCAACTGCACCTGACTCGGACCGGCCAGCCAACCCAGGCAAGCTCGTTGGTCGAGTGGTTAAGACGTCTGCACTAGTAAGCAGGAGGTTGTGGGTTTGAGTCCCACCCGAGTAAGCTTTCGCAAGCTCTCGGACAAGCACAGAGCATGCAGTGTTTATCAGTATATACATGTACGTTGGGTAAGGGCAAAACCTGTCATATAAATTAACTTCTCCCCAATGCAAAAAAAAATATATATCTTGAAAATACATGTACAAATAAGAAAATTGAAATTAACATGAAATTAACTAGTATTACGATGGTCGCCCGACCATCGTAAAAAAATGGGTCAGAATATATGTACATGCACATGTACAGTTGCTAGCGGACGCTGGTGCTCAAGTCACAGTGTACTCTCTCGTTGTCAACTTGACCATAGAGTCCCCTAACATGGCGCATCATTATGCCAAAATTTTGTGTTGAATAACTTCAAAATTTCCTAACATGGCACACATTAAAAAATTCAGAAAATTTCACATTGGCACGTGAGAGGTTCTTCAAAGTCAATAAATTCTAGAAAAATTATTATTTTCACTCACATATACCCAACTCCAAGTATTAAGGAAATTATTCTGTTATTTTTGGGCACATTTTAAGAGTTACATTTAACTTTGCGTGACAATAGAATTGGAAAATGCAGCCAAAATGATATTACATTGGGACTTGGAGACAGAAATGTTAGATTTATACACAAGAATATTGGAGCTTGATCAAGTTTTATTTATTATGAAAATGATTGAGGTAAATACATGTACATGTATAATGCTCTTATTACAGGTAAAAAAAAAAGTGGGTCATGTTAGGAACCACGCCTTGTTAGGGTACATGTACACCAACAACGATGATGTCATCAATATGGACCAATCAGAACAAAGCTACCGGCAGAATATCATTCTGGAATTCTGTCAGATTGCAGCAAAAAATAGACCAGTGCCTTTCCAAAAATTTGTCATTAGCTGCATTGTTGGGAATGGCCTTCTTTCATTGTTTTTTTTTCAAAACAACACCTTGCAAGAAAGAATAATTTCACAGACATGACAGATATGACAGAGAGTTCAGTCCAGTAACCTTTTTAAACCAAGTTGGCCTATCCTTTTCAACAGTATTTTCATCAGTTACTTTTGGAATAATGTTTATGATGGGCTGTACCTCTAACATATGATACGGGGTATTCAACAGCAAATACTGGTAAAACATTCGCCAACACGACATTTTACCCTAGTGATATTAACATAAAGCTAGACACTTAAAATTGCCATTTTCAGTGAATGGCCTCATTCCTGCAACTCCAAAATCAGTAACGATGTTGCCTCAGCTTAGGGGTAGTGCAGACCATACGGTTATGCTAAAGAGGTTATAACAATAATGTTATTTAGGGCCCAAAGGACCCTATAGTGATAATGGAGGCCATGATTAAATTTACATAGGCAGTAGATATTGTTCACAATCCTCATACAGTATTGACTTGGCACAATTGTAGAATTCCCTGTCACTCACATATCCCACTTCAGTCCTCGTAGCCATTTACTGTGTTGCATGTACATCTAGTCCTGGTCAGCTATCTACCCACAGTACATATATGTCATTCTCAATGCATTCTGACTTCATAGCTGCAGTCAGCCACATGGTAATCTATTTGGACTTAGAATTGTTTGTCAAGAACTCATTATTTATGGTGTGTTCCTTCATTTTCAAAAGTGCCTGACTTTGCCATGTCCATGGCAACGTTACATAACCTTGTAGCCATGTAGCCACTTACATGTACTGACCAACTGTCATGTACTGGAACAACACCAAATCATCCTACAAAAGAAAATTTGCAAGAGCAAAATATGCAACATTTTTGTAAATCTTGGAGCTGAAGTACAGTGGTTGTTAAAGTAAGATTTCTTCCTGGGAATGACATCACATTTTTCCAGATACTGGTAACCTGGTAACAGTGAACGTTCCCTTTAATTGATGGTTAACAACAATCATGCATGCTGTTCTGTACAACGTAATACAGATGAATGGATGCGCAGACTACAATGGAAGAGTCCATCAGCAAAGTGCTGGCTAAAATTCAGTCTGATGAGACAGCAGCTGATCTCCAGTGGAGTCTCTTCCAGTCAGCGCTAAACAGCTATCGTCGGGACAGTGTACTAAGGCCATTTCCACCAACATTACCAGCAAGCACTCCTAACAACCAAGAAAAGGATTACACTGCATTGGTAAGAACAGCTTTATCTCAGTTTTGTGGCTAAATATGATCAGAATGTCCAGCATGAAACTGTTACCGTTTGTTTTCTTGCACAATTATCTTGGTATTTTCCCAGCAAAAAATCTAGACATACATGTACATAAAAGTTTTAGTAGGTCAAAGCCATCAAGTTAATAACTGACCGGTATTCCTTCATTGTCGTTTCTTGGAACCACATCAAAACTTTTTTTCTTCCCAGTGCAAAAACTAATCGTTTACAGGTGTACTTGATATCATGTTGTGCATGTCCACGATAACAGACACATTGGCACATAACCAAAATCTTCTGTTTCTTTAACAGTGTTGGAAGTCAAGAAATGAACTTTTTTACTGATAAACACACGTATAATAGTGGAGATGTAGTTTACACAGTATAATAGGACTTGACTGTTCTTTGTCAAAATAATCAGGATCTTGATGAAAATCTCCAGCTTGTATTGAGGGTTCTGGTGGGACATGCACATAACTGTGTCAACTCACGTTTTTCAGGTTGTCTAAAATACCACTCTCATGGAGAAAAGCACTTCATCTGTTAAAACATGGGTACTACAAGTATAACATTTGAGAGGTGTGTCAAAATCTAGGGCTTTATATTTCTGTAAGCTATCTTAAACAGGAATTTAAGGAGAGGTAATTAAGAAATAACGTACATGTATGTCACAGTGTCTGTCCACAAAGTGACAAACATGAAACAGGCAGATTTTGCCGTTCCTTGAGAAGATAACCTGAACAAAATTATCTTCCTGAGAAAAGTTTTTACTATAATAGTTTAATATTTGTGGTTATTTTTATATCAGATGACAAAACTAAGATTTGATTTAGGAGAAAAACTTTGCAAATGTCTGTCCACTATTTTGTAACGTTTGTCACAACCATTTTTTCCCTCTGTAAAATCTTAGGAGACTTATCTTATGAATGCACATACATTTATTACAAAACCAAATTATTATTATTAAATTAAATTTATATAGTGTTCATTTTATAAAAAGTTTTCAGGAGTGCTTAACAATATTAAGAAAAAATACCTATTAGAACAACTATTTACAAAGACCCAAAATAATTAAAAATTTGAAAGTTTAAACCAAACATTGTGGGACTTCCACATGCGGCCAGCACCAACTCTCCCGCCAACGACCCATCGTGCATCCAAGACTCATCCTTGTGCCCGAAAACTGGAAGCACTTTCCAAGAGAACACCCAGATTCTCCCAGACAGGTCCAACAAATTAAAGGCGACAAAATTACAATCAAACTAAATAAGATAATCAAGTAAAATTAAATAAAATAATTAACAGTTCATTAGAAAAAGTTGGTTAATTTTGCTGAAATGAAAGTGAGAAGACTGTCTGTTCCCAGGCTGTGACATGTGACAAACATTACATGTATGTCTGTCCATATGACAAACCTTACTCATTGAGAAAAACTTGCATAGTGTTCACTTGAGCTGAAGTTTTATAGTCTTTTTTTAAAAAATGGTTTTCATAACTGAAAACAAACAAGTTTGATTTGTGAACAATTTTGTTTTCATGTTCCAATTCAAACACCAGAAAAATGTCTGTCCATGTGACAAACATGATGTCTGTCCAGTGACAAAGGTTATATATTTTTCTTGAAATAAATTTCAGCATTATCTACACTGGAATTGTTTTTATGAGATAATGAAAGTTTCTAATAGTAAACTAAAAAGAGTATTTAATACATTGCAGGTGATTTTCAATTGTGTTTTGAATTTAATTTTCACATTTAAGAAACAAAACGTCTGTCCATGTGACAAACGTTATATTTTCAAGAATTAACTTCTATAATTTCTCAAATGCTGCTCAATTTATCTTGACCTTTCTGTGGCAACAATCAGAAACAGTGAAGACATATGTAAGCTAAAAATGATGGCAGGATGTTACAGTTGGAAATTTGTATTGAATGTCACTCAAATGTGTCTGTTAGTGTGGACAGACCCAGATTTTTATTGTAAACGTACATAAACCCAGCAAATGCTCTGTTGTTTTAATCACAGAAGTCAGTTGCAGATGAAGTACCCAATTTACGGAATCTGGTTCAAGCACGAGATAAGAGTAAACTCATCTCAGAGCAAGCTTGGAGACTGCTCAGCTGGGTTCTGCTTCAGAATCCTTTAACTGTCCATTGGCATAATAAGTCAAAGGTAACAAACTGGTTTCTTGTGACCTCAAGACAAATGTACATGTACATGTATGTAATACATATTTCATAAACTTTTGTTAGTTACTGTGTACATTTGAACTAGTACTTACACTGATTAGAAATGTTGGATGGTACCTTGCTGCATATGGTATATGCAGGCCATTCATCCCATTTGTGGAGATTGTCTGTGTGCGTGTCTTTGTTTTGTCTTTATTAATTTGGGTTCATTTTATGGAGTTCTGTTGGGAATAAACAGAACTGCACATGGAAATTTGGACTCAAAATGGTTTCCTACGACAGAGTACATTGATCAGCATTGATCATACACCAGCCAAGTGGCTGCAGAGTTCGGACTTGTGCAGCTTCCTCTCTACATTGTTCTATAGCCCTTAAAAAATTCTGTTGGTAAGTTGATATCATTATCTATTGGTTAATCTCCATTCATAAATACTGATTCTAAACAAATAAGGAAATCCTTTTGAACAGTTTCAACAAATACAGGAATTGACAGGAGAATCCAGCTATCAGGTGACTCCTAGTCATGTCTTTGAGGTACAGTATAGCTCAGCGTCTAGCCAGAAGTTTGATGAGTTACGGCAGTCTAGAGATCTCATCTATGCATATCATGGAAGTCGGCTGGATAACTTCTACTCTATTCTGCACAATGGCCTGCATGCTCACATGAATAAGGTGAGGGAAACTTTTTCCTCAGCAGAAGCTGGAGATGGAGAGTGGCAGACACAATTTAAGTCAGACCTGGTCATATTGGTTTGGGAAGATTTTTCAAGATTTATGGAGATACATTTACCTGTACAGCCAAGCCACTGTAAGTTATTTCTTGCCACTATCATTCAAATCCATTAGAGTGATAGATTTACACGATGTATGGTCAGTATAGATGTTGATGATACGTGTATGCCACCTTGATAAATGCTCCTATATGTTGTTGTTTATAAACCCCATACTCCATACTGAACTTCCCAAAAGAACTTCTTAGGCTGTCTCTGTCCTTTTAAAAGTCAATCATGTGGTACGAAAAAGAGTCAAAGCTGCACAGTTCATTTTTGAGAGCGAATTCAAGCAGTTTGCTGCTTTGTAAAGGTACAGATTTTCCAGGACCATCCATATAGTCAAAAAAATATACTTGGCATGTGAGTTTAGAATAAAGGACACTACAAAATGGGAGGGGTTTGGTTTTCAAGTTTCAATATAAATTGTGTTTTGCCATAGAACTCATTATTTGGTGAGGGAACCTATCTGTCAAGCGACCTGAGTGTATCCATGCCATACAGTCCCATTGGTACAGCATGGGAAGGCAGTAGTCTGGGAACCACTCTTAGCTGTGTAGCAGTGTGTGAACTGATTGATCACCCTGATGTCAAATGCCAGACAAGAGGTATATGTACAGATGATGTTGCTTCCAATTATTGGGTGTACTTGGACACGAGAGATTCATTTCTGTAATGCATGCTGCAATTTTTTTACATTTGATAAGTTGACTATCGTGGAAGAGTACTAACCCAGGCTAAGTAGTCCATCACCAACTTAATCAAGTAATTCCTTCATAACAAAGCATACAGCAGTTGTTGAGGTTTATGCGTTCATGGTTTATGTTAACAAGATCAGATGCTGCTGTAAATGTATGATGTAAAAAGTGTAAACGTCACACCCATGGTTTTAAAAGGATTTGGTGTTTCCAGCCAGGGCATTAAATTTGCAACTGTAACCTGACCTGGAACCTAGGTTTGGAAATCCCAGTGTTCAGTATGCTCATAGTAACTTTAGAAACAGGGGTGTTTTTTGGTAATGCTATTCCCGTGATCAGTGGACAAGTAAGCCTTCCTACCAGAAGTACCTCTACATGTTTAGGTTTGTTATGGAAAATGACCTTTTATCACAACAAAGTAATAATGAGAAAACATCAAAGAATAACTTTGTGATTGGTGTACAAGGACACAAGTGTAATGTGCCTACGAGTGATCTTTTGAGTGTAGTTTAATGATCCATTTTCAGACAGAAGCAGTAATGCTAATGATGGGCGTAGGCGGAGTCATGCGCCACAGAGTATGGGAGGGGAAGTACCTGAGAAGTACTACGTGGTCACTAACAACGAAGTGGTGAGACTCAAGTACTTACTGGTCTTTGCTGACAAAACCAAGTCAAAACGGTAAGTCAAGCAGGTCTTTCATAGACATTTGAAGATAAAAATTTCACATATGGAAGGAATAACTTTTACGTCAGTCTTCATTCTCAGCAAAGATCTCACAGCAATTGCAAAATAGAAAGTAGGTTTGCGGTAGCACCATGGACGTATCTCTTTTGTGAGTATTTGCGGTTCTGAAAAGAACCAGTGGTACTCGACGTTTCAAGCAGTATGCTCTGCTCGTCATCAGGAGAATGCCGGATACTAACTGGGAGTGGAGCTTAAGTAGTCTGGTGGAGGATTCTAGAGACAGGGGATTAGTCCGATGATGCGTGAAGGCGGGAACTCTGGAGAAGGGATTAGGCTGGCTTGGTGATGCGTGGTGGTAAACTTACTCAGGTGTGGCAGTACTGTTGGGGGTGTGGATTGGTAAACATGGGTGCTAAGGGTATAGAGGACCCATAGGCAGACTAAAGGAAGAACTGGGGCAGGGTGCCAAGGGGTATAGATGACCCATAAGGCGAGCTAAGAAGGGTTGAGGATGGGGCGCCAGATGTCACTGAAGATGAAGCCTGTGTCTTGCGGAACTGTTCTGTTCTTGTAAATCTCAATTGCCTCACGAACACGGCGTGGATGCCATTGTTCTATGTTGGCAATGAGATGGGCTTGTTGCCAGTGGACTTGGTGGTCTTCAGTGCTGGAGTGCTTGATGATGGCAGATTTCTCGAGATCCCCCCGTCGTCCATGGGCTCGGTGTTCGTTGAGTCTGGTGGTGAGATCTCTGCCAGTCTCGCCGATATACACCTTGCCGCATTCGCAGGGGATCCTGTAGACGCCTGGCTTGGTCTTGGGGTCTTGCTTGTCCTTGTGTGACTGGAGAGCTGCTTGGATCTTGTTGGGGGCGGCATGGAAGACTTTGATGCCATGGTGTAGAATTGCAATTGCAAAGCAGTGCAAGGCACATGCAGATACATGTAATGAATATACCTCTGAATATACCAGTGAACAAAATGTATTTAGGGACAGTGACCATTTAGCCTCCATATGAAAAGGGCCCGGCCCTACCCTGTCCGTCCAATATAAAGCCAGTCCGATACTCGGCCCACCCCAGTCCGGTTTAGAGGCCTCTCTGACCTCTAGCTGTGAAGTCAGTCAGGCGCATCAATTTATTGCCCCTTGAATCAAACCCAGAGCTGAACAATAGATGGCTTACTGGATTAAAGACTTCTGGTTTGCTAGGGAGGGAGCTTTTATTATTCTCTTGAAAGGAAGCCTTGGTATTCAGTGAAGGTTTCATTGTAAACCAAACCAGGAGCGCAGGTTTTGATCTGTGCTGGTGAAGGGATTCTGTTTTGTTTTGTGTTGAGGAGTGTAACACCACTAGTGGGTTTCTTCTGGGACAGATTGCATGAGTCAACAAATGTAAACAATAGAGCTCAGCACGGGAGGGGGGGGAAGTCTGTAATCAGCCATTGGACCTGTCTCCCAGTGGGGTAGCTGGGCCAGTAAGAAAGGGTATTTCCTACCATAACAACATAACAGGGAGCCCTTTTCATAATGGATCTAAATGGTTTAGATGTTGTTTTTTAAATTCCTTTTTATTTTCTTGATGCAGCTCATCCCAGCCGAGGTCAAAGGTCATGACCTTTGTCTGCAACCATTTGTTTGCCTTGTGCATGCTGGGATATCTAATAGTGCTTCTGCTGATCGGACTCCTGAACTCCAGAACTTTTCAGACATTTTACAGGAAGCACTTTGGCTCCAGATCATGATGTAAGCACATCATGTCCATAAAGTACTGTTGGCATCTCAAGATATGGACATCGCATTCTTTGGAAATGATCTCTTGCCATGACCCACAAAAGGTTGTCTCATTCATCAGATGAAATCTTTCATAGTTAGAAATGAAGACAGATAAAGGATCAGCTTATCTTGCAGTGCAGTCCTCAACATATACCAGAGGTTCATTCAGTGGTTGGTTTGGTTTGCACCAAATTCAATTTTAAGGTGGCTGCCAGTATGGGAAAGTAGGATACTGGTCTCAGCAATTTACAGATTTCTAGTTTTAAGTCTTCTTTTTGATTTCTTTCCCTGTATTTTAGATGCTGTGTCTGTTAGTTTTGTCTGAAGTTACTTTATTATTAAAGTTACTTTATTATTATGCCTTAATGTCTTCACTTTCCTCTTTTATGTTCAAGTGGTTTTATGGAGTATTGAATCTGCACTCAGTGCTTTTTTTGCCAAGAAAAGGTAGCGCTACAATTACTTCATTTGTAATCAAAGATTTTGGAATACTTCCAGTGTTTTTTGGGGGGGCTATGACAAACATGATACAATAGCATGAAATTATGGTTGGATGTTGGCCTTTTTCCGAGCCTTTTGTTGTGTTTGTCCGAACAGACTCAAAGATGCTTGGGCAAATTGTCCGACCAACATATCAAAAACAGCTCTTAAAATACAACGCAATATGTGTGATTATGGCATCCTATTTATTATTAGTTTTGTGTTAGAATTGCGTTCATTTTGCCCAAGCCATTCATCAGAGCTGATCGCTCACCATCAGCCCATGTCACCCAGCACCACACGTGTATGAACACGTGTGTACTTTACTTGCACAGACATGAAATCGTCCCATAATTCTTTGCACACCGTAAAACATAGGTCATACTGTCAACCGAACTGATGTTCAATTTTCTGTGGTAACCCATGCATGACACATAACCTGGGTACCAGGCAATATGGACCAGTTGTGGTTGGCTGTGTTGGTGCGGTTCCTCCAATTCAACCCAAGTGTATTTCTGTATGTGCGATGGGAGTATACCCTCGTTGACCCGTTTGTCTTACTCCTGCTGAACACTAGTAGGTTGACCTATGCACTTACCAAAGTACAAACTATGTAAGTACATGTATTTGTAAATAATTGTAATGGCGTTGTGTGCATTAAGTGGTTGAGCGATAACAGAGCATTCTGTGCAGAGTGCACAAATTTTACACGACACGTTACAACTCTACCTTTTATATAATATGGCAGATCATAAGCTGATAATGGCAGAACAAAATTGATTGTGTTATGACATTTTGTCCGAGCACTTTTTTGGTCTAATTTGGCGCTCTGTGATACAGCTGCTAAACCAGTTGTGTATAACAGACCTACATGTAGATGCTGACACATTTTTTCAAAACTGCAAATAATGAGTCACATGATGCCATATTCTGCCTAGTAAAGACCTTCAGTATTGTCAGTTGTTCATACACCTAGAATGCTGTGTGCTGGAATGTCAAATGGATAAGGAATGAAGTTGGACAGATTTCACAAGTCTTCCTTTTTGATGTATGTTGATATGATGATGTTGTTTTTGCTTCATGACAGTACATTTTGTGTGTCAGTTTAAAGATTTGACATTTGACCAGTGTCAGTAAATTTCATGTCTAGTCCCGTGTTGTTTCTGAAGAGTGACTGTACATGTCACAGCACAAAACACTACAGATAATGCTAAGGTATCATTGCTTCGAAATTTTTTTCCCCCGGAGGTGAGTTTTCTTTTTTCTATGCTGGTGAAGCGCAGGACTGGCTTATCATTACAGTGTTTCAAACCAAACTGCTGTCAATGGAGCTTACTCACCCACACTTGTCTGTGGACATTCCTTTCTTTTCGTGCAGTTACGGAAACTCAGTGAAAATACTTATTTTCTTGAACTGGGAACATGGTTTTGAGTACAAGGTTTCCTCAACTATTCCTCTGCCTTTTAAGACAGATGACCCCTACCCCACAATGACTCTAAACTTCTTATTCAGAGAAGGGGAAATGTCCTGTGGACGTATGTAAGTCTGCAGAGCGTCTTCCTTTCCCGCATCGTGTGGACATCTTTTATTCACAAGTCTACACTAAGTATGTAAGGTTAGCGCACTGATGCATTTTGGTGTGAAACACTTTGTATGTATTCAATTCTGCCTAACACATAAGTCATCCTTGAATAATAATGATACACCCTTAGTTTCATTTTCATATTTATCTTTATTTTACAATATTTCCACACACTTATTTTTCTATAGATTACAACCATAATAGTAATTCCATCGTGTCTGGCACCGATCAATTTTTACTTAATGCTGCAGAGAACTACATGTACATGGATGTAAAACCCACGACAGAATACTGATCAACCAATAGTGTGGCCTAAATCTGTCAAGTGGACACTCTTAAGTTCGTATCATGTCTCTACGTGATCAAGGGCTGTTGTTAAAAACCTGCATAAAATATATGGAAATATGAACCTTGTTAGTGGCACTTTGGTGTAACAGCGAAATCAATACAGAAATTCAACAACAGTTTCATTCTCCATTTTAGACTGAGACGTCCAATGCAGAAATCATGGAAATCATGGTCAAATCAACTTCCCTTTAACCCTGAGATCTGCCCTCATTTTCATTCAGTAATTCTGTCCTCAAATATCTTATTCAACAAAGTGGTACGCATTGGGGGGGAAAACGATCAACATTCCTCAAGTACACCATACATCACCTGCGTTTAAATTGATTCATAATTTCTGACACTATCCATTAAATACATGGAGTGATCTGAATTTGTTCCTATTGACTGTTAACCCTTTCAATGCCAAGACCCAGCTATATTGGCTAATGTTTCTTTTCATCTATTTGACCTTTATGGTTGTGAATTAAACAAGTTGCATACATCTGGACTTTAGACAGTGCAACAAAGAGATATCTACTCTAGATTTGGTGACCATGTGGATATCTTGTGTTGGTGGAAAAAATCCTTCCAAACTCATGTAGTACACCTTCGTTACACTACATGACCCACAGTAGGCTACACCCTCACTCAACCGTCTAAAACAATATATACCGCTTAATTAACATTATCATAGTGTAGTCTGTATATCTGTACTGAAAGACTGCTTGCATAACTCTTGCAGATTTCCTACATGTGTCTTCCATTCAATTTAGCAATCTGCTCAATGCATACATTCCACACTTCTGAATATACATGTAATTATTTTCAAGACATGATACAATTCTATTATTATAGCTCTTTAATATTCAATCAAAAGCACTACTAACAAAAAGCAATCAATTACCTTTAATACAGTTAAAACCAGGCTTCCAATTTCATCCTATTTCTTAAATCTCTGTAAGAGTAAAAAGTGCAAAACCAAATGAAACCAATGCAGTGTGTATTTCAGCCATGGCAAATTAGCAAGCACGGTTGACTTTATACAGCATTTACCAACTCCTACACAACTTGTCTATCACCGGTACCCTTCAGAACAAACCAATCACACATCTTTCCTGGTGTTTTCTTGTTTAATGTCAAACCATCTAGACTTGCTGAACGTGTTATACATTATACTTTTTCTGTTTCACACCATAAAAATTGCAGCAACCCATGTGTTACATTTATTCAAACTTTCTGAAGTAATGTATCCACTCTGTAGATACAAATGTAACTGGTTGCTTTTAAACAACAATGGAATGTTTATTTAAATCTATTCTGGGGACATAAGACACTTTCCTCCACTTGCTCCTGTCCAGAAAGGAGTAAAATGGCTTATATATGAGGTAGAGTCAGATCATTTGTGTTGGAATTGTCCTGAGAGCTCTTACCATAGCTACAAGGTTACACATTCATGAAGAAACTGATCATTTTATGACAAATATGGATGCAACAAAAAGTATAGGTAACAAGCATTGAGTGTGTGACACTTCACAATGACATACATTATCCTTGGACGGTATTGCATTTTTTGAACACCACAATATGTATGATAAAAATACAACAATATTCACTGATATCGTGAGATTCTTTGCAGTGGGGTATTCAGTGTGCATCATCAAAAAGCAACTACTTCTGACTTCCAGTCGGACTCTAAAAGCTTCATGTACACCTAAACCACAAACACCATGATGGAGGGGGTGAAAGAACTTCCAAGGCTTTTGGCTGGTGGGTTGGCAGTTGTTCAAGTTTCATGTTGCTAAGTCCAAATGACAATGTAGATACTGATTGACACTGGACTTGTACCACAAAGGATGGAGTGAAATACAATGATATGGTGGATTTCCTTTATTTTCAAAGCATATTAGCAAGAGTACCATGTTATCAAAACTCTGTGCGGTATTTAACAGTATTTCAGTATATATGGACAACCAGCATGACAAGTCGGTATTTTTCAATATTGAAAAAAATACCGCCACTATTTGGTGATATAAAAATACAGCATGGCTTGAGGGGTACTATTGGGAATTACTGGTCCCGAGGTGTAGGTCAGCTGGGAATCACTGGTCCCGAGGTGTAGGTCAGCTGGGAATTACTGGTCCCGAGGTATAGGTCAGCTTGACTACCTGTAGTCAAGCTGACCTACGCCTCGGGACCAGCAATTTCCACTACACTGTACATGTATTTTCCTGAAATAAACCATGCTGTAATTGTTTTACTACACTTCATAAATAGTGTACTCACAGAGGCCATCATTGTTTCTCAGCTGCTAAATTTCCATGTAATGATAATGGAGTGCAGATGTGCATAGAAACAGGGCTTTAATGGTCTGGTGCTGACATACGTTTTTGGTCTTTACTGTAATAGTCATTAGGATACAACTCCAGACTGGTTCTGTAAAGATTACATGACACAGACTACATATTTGCACGGCGGATTCCAGAGGGATGCTACCAGAAAAAACTACCGCATGGCAGTGAGGTGGATACTTACCGCTATGACGTCACCTGGTCACGTATCATTTCTACTTCCCAGACGTGAGGTGGAATTGGCCAATGACAAGCTCCGATTTGCTTGTGAATATTTATGAAGTGTAGTAATACTGTACCGTCCAAGCCTAACATACATAGCACTGTTACCATGTCAATGTCAGAAATGAGAACTATTTTCACCAGTTAGCTTCATGCACAAGTTTGAATTTCAACAATTCATAATTGCAAATAATATCAACGTAGACCAGAAACAAATTTGTAACACTAACATACTGCAGGATTATAAGATCAAGTCAAAAAAAAGATGTAAATGTATGGAGTTTTCAATGTAACATGACTTTGAAAGTGCCCCTGTAATATCATATAGTGGTTTAACATGTGGCATGTCAATGTACAATCAAACCTCGTTAATAAGAGGTCCTTTGGACTTGGCAATAACATGTACCTTATTATAACGGGAACGATGTATTATCAGGAATGAAAACACAGGACTAGGACCTGAAATTTGTCTTGTTATAAGCAGAATCTCATGTCAGCAGTGCTCTCATTAACAAAGTTCAGCTGTATTGTATCATTAATATTTACATTTGTAAAGGCTCTATGACACACACCTTCAGTGACAGAGGTTACACACAGACTGATGAGCTCCCAGACAATTATTTGCGACCTGTATTTGTGTACTTTCATCAGACAGCAAATTCAGTGATTATCCAGTTGATTTGTTTATTGTTATCACAAAGATTGCCAGCTTTTTCTTCCTATATGTAGTTTAACAAATACTGGAAATGATTTCTGCAGTTCTGAACGCAGTAAAAGCACAAGGAAGAAAGATTGACCATTTGCTTATCATTACTAACTACAAATGACTGTCAAATGTTGAGATAGTTATGTGCATTTGAACTCCAATTTGAGATCCAGCTCAAAGTCTCTGGCTAGGATTTGATGAGGTCAAGACTCTTCCCAAATCAACCCCCCCCCCGGGGTTCTGCAATATGAAAGGCAGACAGTATCTCAACAAGTGGTATCAAATAACCAAAAATGTATGGAATAAATACACACATTGTAATCTCCTAATGTCATGACTTTCCATGAGTGCATGTAGCGTAGCATTGCCAATATCCATGGAAATGAGCTTCAAACTTGGTAATTAAGTATTTCCACTGCCATTAAATCGTGTGTGAAATAAGTATCGTGAAATCAAAGTCAAAAGTCACAGAGGTGGTGACTGCAACTTGGTTGAGGGTTTCCCCTAATAACTAACAAACTTGGAACAAATTAAGAGATCCTGATGGTAACCTCCAAGAGCATTTTCTGGATGCCGACAAATTATGAAACGCCATTAGAATCTCAATTCTAATCCCTAACTTCATGATGTCCTGGCACACCTTACAAGTAAACTGCGCACTTTGAAATGAGGGAACTGTGTTAACATGTGAGTTTGGAATTTGAAGAATTATGGACAAAGGTGTTTCAGATGCCAGATTCTTACTTTCTTTGCACTTCAGGGCACAAAAGTACACAATAGTATGCAGCTAAGCAAATGAAGGGCAAATGTTCAAAGTGCACTGCAATGGGGATATGTGAGCCATCAATAATAAGAAACCAACATTATTGTTGAATGGATGTCACATGGTTTTCTAAATTTCTTCATTGTAAATAATCCTTAAAATGTCAACCAAATAATGCAAACAAACAGATTTTCCAGAGAGAAAATCCTGTATCAATTGTATGTATGAGGTATTCTGTAGGTATTTCCATCATCAGATCATGGCAACAAATTAGGCTCAAAATAATCTAGTTTAACTGCATCACTACTTTTGTATGGATCTGAGCTTAACATTCTATTCCAAAATACCGCAAAAACTGTTACACTTCATACAATGAAAAAGAACACAAGATATTTATATTATGCTCAAACCATTATCATTTGGTATTAAATTCCTGGCCAAAAACCTATTCCCTCTTAAATTTCATGAAAATCTAAGACCTGAACATAATGCATTCAAGTTCACACATTTGGTACTGTTACATAAAGGTCATCACCTGTAAAAACATTTGTCTGCACCTCTTCATCAAGGATGTCCGAAGCACATGGTCCAAGTGATTCTCGGTATGAAGAGATCAAATTGAGTCCATGGTAGTGTACAAATGCTGCTGCCACAACCAGAACATGAAAAAACTGGTGACTGTGAAACTGGGGGAAAAAAGAATACTTAACCTAAACAAGAACGGCAGGTCAATTGTTTGGCAGTTTTCAAGAACTCATTTTATTACAGAAACCTGAAGAACTAAAACTTTCCTCCCATGCCAAATTATCAGTTGTAATCATGTTTCCAAAGGAATGTAATTTTTCAATGGGGGCACATGAATGTGTACATTATATGTCCGTTTGGTTGCCAGAACGATTACCAATCTACTGACAACTCTACACAGGTGCATGTACATGCAGCAAATATGCTTTATATTGAAAGCCTTCAAAGCTTTGGAGTTAATGGCTCCAAAACTTTTTGCATGTGACTGGCTAGAGAATAATTTATGTAGCCCATGTTCTTGAAAACCTTTTTGAAACACTACACATAGAAATTACACCATTAACTCTGAACATGTGAGTTATGCTTTTCAAAGAGGATTCTCGTCTCATCTGAGTTGGTATTATACAATCATAGAATCAAAAGCCTAAAGATTAATTCCACACTGTCTGGTATTCCAGATTTTATTTTTACTAATGGTCTCTGCCAATCAGCAAGGGTTATGTACCTCATCATGGTGAACGCACTGTGAGAGCTCATTATACAAAGTAACTGGTTTCTTGGCAGATTTAATGAACAGCTGAGACAATGCCAATATTGCCATTTCAACGGCATGATGTGATGAGGGATTGTTTTACTATTAAAGGGACAACTACAACACTAGTTGGTAAAATGTCATTTGCCTTCAAGTAAGTTAACTTACAGACTGCAACTCTAATGTCCATAAATTCGGATTATTCTCTTACCCATATGTCACACTTGCCAGGGAAGAATCGCTCAGGTATACGCACAGCGTAAAAAATGGCTCCTGTGATGTACAAGCCTGCCATGAGAAGTATCCAACCAAATGCACAATTTTGGAAGGCTTCCACAAAACCACTGATGGCCAAGAAATGACAAGCAGGGATGATGGCACTCAACCCTAGACCTAAAAACAAACCTGTACACAAGAAGTAAATGACAGTCAATACAAAGCGTCCCTTGTTTTCCAGCTGCTTCTTAACTGAAGTATAACAAGTAACTTTGTAAACTTTTTACCGCCTACATGTGCTCCATGAACACTCTTTGCCCCTTTCTTCCTCAAAGACAGGTTAGGTTGAGCATACTAGATACTAAACAGGTTAGGTTGAGCATACTAGATACTAAACAGGTTAGGTTGAGCATACTAGATACTAAACAGGTTAGGTTGAGCATACTAGATACTAAACAGGTTAGGTTGAGCATACTAGATACTAAACAGGTTAGGTTGAGCATACTAGATACTAAACAGGTTAGGTTGAGCATACTAGATACTAAACAGGTTAGGTTGAGCATACTAGATACTAAACAGGTTAGGTTGAGCATACTAGATACTAAACAGGTTAGGTTGAGCATACTAGATACTAAACAGGTTAGGTTGAGCATACTAGATACTAAACAGGTTAGGTTGAGCATACTAGATACTAAACAGGTTAGGTTGAGCATACTAGATACTAAACAGGTTAGGTTGAGCATACTAGACACTAAACAGGTTAGGTTGAGCTAAACTTGCTATGCAAGTAACTTTACATGTAACATACATGGGTCTGTGAAGTTATACTTCAATCCAACAGATGTTTTTATTGAGGTCATTTATTGTTCAGGCTCTCACATACATGTAAATGTATGAGCCTACCTTTCACAGAAGAATGGATATTTCACATTGTGTGTAAGATAAATTTGTACAACATTCCTATCAAGATGACTGCAAGATATTATAAGCACAACATTCTCAAAGGCTCCGCAAAACAAAATGCTCTGCAGAATAAAAAAATGAAATCTGGATTTGCAACCAATTACAAACATACCATACCTGCCCGGAGAGCACGGAATTTCCTTGTGCTGAACTGGTCACGTAGAGCCACAATCATGCAGACCAGACCAAGAATCACAATCAGGGATATGTAGACATAGCGCAGAGTGCTTTGGCAATAGAAGCCAAAATATAGCCATGGAATGAAGGAACCAACTATCAGCAGAGAGATCCCTGAATAATCAAGTCTACACAAATACCAAAAATAGTTCACAATTCAAATGCATGCCAGCAACATGGGCATTAATATATACGGGTCATTCCATGAAGTTTGGGCACAGTTTGTGACAGCGTCCCTTGTTACATTGGTAACATTTATTGCCCGTTATTTTCACATTACAACAGATTAAGTCATTATTATTTGGCAAAGATGAAGCACACCACTACAAGAACCTAGCAAAATTTAGAACAATGTCAATTTAGAATCCACATGCAGGGAAAAAGATGTTTATTTTCACTGATGTAACAAGGGAAGCAGTCACAAACTGTGCCTGAACTTCGTGGAATGACCCATATCCATTACACAGGTTCCCAGCCCTATCTCGGTAGGCCCTACTTTGTCAGTCTCCAAAACTATCAGTGTCTTAGTTTTAGTGACATTATTCAGAGGCAAGAGAACCACATCCAAATTCTACACATAATACTATACACATATTGCCATGCAACCAGGGGTCACACCACAAGAACAATGTTTTAAAAAATAAGCATGTTCAATGAAGAACTATCAATAAACCATGGTTTGACTAACTCTGATTTGAAAGCACACTAATCAGCAATAATTAGATAGGTCTGCTTGAGTACTTGGGGCCAGTTTATGCCCCTGTGGGTTGGTTGCATCACTGGTTATCAGAAAGCCAGGAATGTGAGCTGCTGTGATGGGGATTGGTTATCACTCAATTGTTCAATTACCGATGTTTGCCTTTTATTTTAACATTAACCACTGGCCAGCAAATGGTCTTTGACCAAACTTGCTCAATGCTCAAGTGGCAGACAGCAGCTGGACAAAGTACTGTACATGTAGGAAATAGTACATGTCAAAAATCCCATTTAATCACGTGGTATCCAGTAGTCATAGATGTACCGGTAGTCCGTTTCCTTGTCAATGGGCTGTATACCAGTGAATAAGCCCCAAAAATGATCAACCAGTTGTAAAAACATATACCAGTATACATGCACTGGTAAATAAAACTGACTAGAACATCAAAATAAACCTGTGGATCACCTCCTGGTACATGTACATATATCATTCATTCCCACTGATGTTAAAACAAACACATATTCAAGGAACTTGAAAAATTTATGTTCATTAAGAAACAAACCTTTACGTAAACACTTACTTGCTGAATAGTAGTGATGTTTTAGAAGAGTGGCAATAGACAGTATGGAACACCCAGGAGAAGAACAAGCAAAGGACAGCGCCAGTGAAGAAGGCCATGTAAACAACAATCTTCTCCCATTTCTCTTGGTCATTGATGGAAGCCACCAGGAAATAGATCATCAGGATAACAAATGCAATAAATCCTGGGAGTATAAAACAAAGAACACAGAATTCAAGTTAGACAGGTTTGATTAATGATGATAGGGGGCTAAGAGTAGATTGTGAATCCATTTCAACAGACCTTCAATGAGAATATGTTTCTTGAACCCAGTTGAGTTACAGTGTACATGTACAAAACAAGGACATGACAAGGACTTCCTGCTTTGAATAAACATGGACTAGCAGGTAAAGAAACAGACTACAGATCATTTACAAATACAATGTACATGCATGAGTACATGTACATGTAACCTTGAAAACACCACTTGAACAGAGGCTAACCTGTGGCCCTGCTATATGAAGTGTCGACTGTCGATGGATGTACATTGTACATGTACCAAGTACTAACTCACACAGCAACAAAGACACACAATGCATTCTTGGATGGGACTTAACATCTTAAGATGCAAGACCTCGACTGCTAGGGTGTTCAACTCTATTATTCATTTGACATTTTTATTTCAAAAGGTACCGCTGACCAATTACATGTACATGTACCATAATTTTCGGAATATCAGCCACCCGGTGTATAAGCCACTGCATTCAAAAATTGGCAAATTAAGATTTAAAGGTGGCGTTTAAGTCGCACAGGTGCATAATCCGCACCGCAGCACTGACAATCCAACCACGAAGGTCATCGTGCTGCATGCTGAAGTGCCAATACAGCTTGTACAGTACGTCAACTACATGTACACATGCAATCCTCATAAAAGTCATTTACCTGTTGCACACATAACTGTGCATGTGACATATTAACTTCTCTACTCTGTTGTGTCATCATGGACCTAGCCTAAATACAACCACACAGAACGTTGGCATTACCGGGCACAGTCCACATACATGCAGCTAACTTGTACATGTACCGGTATGTAGTCAACTTTACCTCTTGAGGAAAGACTAGCACAGGGGGTTACAGCAATTAATGCATTGACACCAACCCCTATAGAGCGCACGTGCGTGTGTGTTGTTTGATTCCGTTGCGTCGTCAAATGTACATGTACAGTATGTATACTCTACGTTTACCATATCGTGTGTTTACATGGTTGAGTTTTTGACAGCTAGCTAGGTACATGTAGCTTGCAATGAGGTAACCTTGCAGGGTAACATACAGTTACTATGTTCTACTCTCTCTTTTTTTCCCCATAAGCTAATGGTGCATGTAACTTTTCAGAAGTGCACGTAACCTTTTCAATTGCATGCACTCCTGGTGCAGGTAGAATATTTTTTCTAATTCAAAGCCGGGTTGCAGTTGGTATTCTCTATTGACATCAGTCTGCAAACTTCCACCCTTATTTGCATAATCATAAATATGCATTGCCACCCTAAGGAAACATAATTCACTGACAACATCTAAAATAGCAATGATTGATTGGACATTTCATATTTTATATGTACAAAATTTTTAAAAGATTATGCAGAACCACTACCGATGACATCTGTTGCACTATCCAGGACATTTTGGTGCAAAAAGGTGTAAAGGTGTACAGTAGGATATAAAGTCCTGCTCTCACGTTTATCAGTAGATGGCGTAAGTTAAGGTGGAAATTAAAATGAACAAATATTGATGTATCAATAATATCAATATAAAAAACTGATATTTCAATATCAGCCAAGATACAATATTGACGATGCCTACATTCCATATATCATAAATATATATTTACATGTACATGCATGTTCATGTTTTCCGGCGTGTAAATGTAAATGTAAAATGTACATGTACATGTAGGGTTTTTTGGGGGGGCGGAGGCTTCTTCACATACATGTAGTTTCTTTTGTAATTTGCCTACAGGATGAAACTTATGTACCCAGAAAAGATCAAACCAGAAGAAACCACATGGCGTCATCAAGGTGAAACATACTGTTTAATCATAGTTCATTTGAATAGCTTGTTCCTTGAACTGTGACTGGACAGTGACTGGATGACTTACGTTTATGACTTAACTGCATTGGCCTTGTCAGGACTTGATGATGGTTGAACGATTTGACTTGTATAATCTCCTATTTGACAAACTGGTCTGTTTTCTAAATATGTCTCAATACCAGCATAATTCCATGACTGAAAACAAAATCATACATGTAGATGCAAACACTATGACAATGAAAACATATGTGTACAATGTCCATGTACATGTTAGCTGGTTATCATGGTTATGCTATGACAACTTCTGCATGTATGTGTGTACACCTCCGTATACATGTACACATGTACAAACCACATGTATTCTGGTATTCTTGCTCAGTGCTGTGGTTGTGCCCCTATAATACAACAAATACTCAAGGAACATGTAAGCTGTATTGATTCCATGTGCTTCAACAACTTCAGAGTAAAAGCATTTGTTTTTTGTAAAAAAACAACTGCTGCCATGGTTGCCCACGAATTCAGAAACAAGCTACATGTACATGTATCTTCACATGAGGAAATCAGAACCTTGAATCTCACCAATCAGATGTGTCCAAATGTTCCCCGTCTCTGTATGGATTCTGAAGATGGAGCCAAAACAACTTTTGAAGGATGGGATCTGGGGGCGGTGGCCAAAGTGAAGAAAGTCATTGTCCTTGAGCCAATCAGGAAGGAGGTGATGATGGGTCACACGCCAGCGCCAGGCTGCTTCTTTCACTTTGCGTACAAAGCGTTCAGCTTGCTCTGCTGCAGTATGGGAGAAGCTTGGACCACCTGAATCAATGTCTGTCTCTTCCTCAACATGCTGCTTCTGCTGCTAACAAATTACATATGGGTACATGCACATATAACTTCAAGACATTTCGGTTATCCTCTTAAGAACTTTGAAAGGCATTTGTGACATCAACCCCAGCTCTTGGAACAGAATAAATTTTGGGTTCCATTAATCCTAGTAACTCTCATCGCCCCTTGCAATCCTTGAACATTTCCCAATTTCCATCCAGCAAGAAAACATGACATACACTATACTTTTGTTTTTACCCACTTCGCGGCGGGGCATTTATGAATGTTGATGATGCTGGGACGGGATAAGTTTCTGTTTTTTCTGTTTTCCAAATTGTTTAAAATTCATATCTTCATTTACTGGACACTTACACCCACACGAAGGTGTTTTCTACTCTGTTTTCTACTCTAATCTGTCTAACAGACAGCATCTATTGACACTGGAATATTTCAGTCAGGCCTGCAGCCTTGTAAAAAGAGCCCAGAAAAAATGTTGGTAATGCCCAGCAGCCTGGTCTTTTGTCACGAGTACGGTCTTTTGTCACAAGGCCCAGTTCCCTTTGTCCGATTTCAGAGACCCAGGCCACGCGTATAAAAAATAAGTGTCCGGTACACCGGCGGTAAGTGGTTAAAGGTTCTTCACACCCCATGAACCTTCCTTAATTCTGCAAACTCTTCCACACTGCATTGATTTGAAACTGAATTAATCACAGCTCATACTTAAGATACATAGCGCACATTTTTAGCTATCACTCCACATTCTTTCATACGACACTGGTCACAATTTACATTTTTCAGTTAGCAATGCTATACCCACAATAGAAATTAACATTTTGCCATCCCACATCAAATGTTCATGTTTGTAAAATTAATGGCAGGCAGTGAACAACAAATGCATAAGTTATCAAAGAAACTTTAAGTTTATGAATGATGGTTTTTAAGGATTGAAGGTACTGCAATTTGTCAAAATTAGCAGATTTGGGGCTTTGTGATTTACACGTGTACTTTGTGTATCATTCCACAAACTTGTTTCATTTTTTGAGATCACTGCTATGAGAAATTGCTGCTAATTGAGAAAAGCACTGTTCATTATTTACCCTAGAAGCCAAGCTCGTGTAATTTGTCGAGCAAAAATCCATGGGCCACAGGATGCTCCTGAGTGCCTGTACAGTGCACAGGTGAGGTCAATCTGCAGACCAACTATGTGCGTCGTTTTTCCATGACTTTGCATAATACCAGTGGTTGGCAAGTTTACCTTATAGTCTGTGTTTCCTCTTCAACAATGCAGTGTGGAAAATTTGTTGAATCAACAACATTCCGTCAGGCAGTGAAGTGACTGTTGTCACCAATCACTGCGTGACCACATTTTCATGTACACGTGCTGGTGCACATCGACGACGACACAGTCATTATTCGCTCTCCACACGTACATGTACGTACATGCACAGTAAGTCGGTCAAAAACTGTCCACACACCATGAGTGCCCATCATAAACACTTTATAAAATAAACAAATCCTTGCATTTTGGGCATGAGAGTTACTGTTGTTAGAAAACAGAAAGCTCCGTATCTCGAAATTGGAGATTTTGTTCAAGAAAACCAGGCTTCGGTTCAAGAACGGCCATTGGACCATATCGTTATCTTAAGGGGTGATAACAAAATGATATACAGTACTCACTTGAGGTAAACTTTAAACAGTCCAAATTCTCCTTTAGACTGTAAGTTACTGGTACAGTTATGTGTACATGTGTATTTTGTTAATTAATGATTTTAGGCTTACCAAAAGCGTGTTGGCAGTTTGTACATTACCCGTTAACATACACATGTACATGTAGATTCTTCAGCTCAACGCTTCACACAGATTTTCGTTGCGCCCATTAATGGTTGCGGTATTTGAACAAACTGTATTTTCCAAAGATCGCCCGGATGGACAATCTTTGGATAAAATGTGAAATTTCTCTTTTCTCAGAAATGACAGTATTCCTGGCGGTAAGAATTCACCGACTGTCTGAAACTGCCATGCACTTACTTTACAGTAAGACATTTCAGGATAATTTAACAGTGCCATTGTTGAGATCACGAAAATCTTCCACCCACTGCCTTTGAATAAAAGTTTTACACTCAATATAATAGCTCAAACACCGTCCATACAATTCTTTCAAATGTTTTGCATGAATACTACAAAGTAAACATGGTGTGTACATAAAGATACCTGTTCCTGTGCATCAGCATTCTCTTGAGGAACAACCTCTTCTATTTCAGCAGGCTCATCTGAGGAAACCACATCAATTTCAAGCTCAGTTGGAATGGCAGCCGTCTCTTCAGGATTCAAGCTCTTCTCACAGTCACTCTCATCCGATGAGTCCGACGACTCCTCATCTGGGACAGACACCACACATTCCTCTTCGGTGGCCAGTGGCACATGTGACAACATGGTCTTAGCTTTGGCTTTTGCAGATCGAGTGACTGGTCTTGTTGTGGTGCTTGTGGCAACTCTTGAAACTGGTTTGGAATTCCCTACGGCTCGTTTCCGAAGCCAGTAGCTTCCATTCCTATTGCTGCGATTCATGCAAATTGGCTGTGTCCCATCAATGCATGTGGTTCAATTGTCTGAAATATTCATCTAAACAAGTAAGCAGAAAATTGTTGACTTGAGATAGATTCATGTACTATGTAAATATAATAAAATGCCTCACTAACATGACTAAACATTAATAGACTTGTATATTGTGCCCTAATCCAGTTTCATGTTAGTCTTTTTTTTAACATCAGAATGAAACTGATACAAAATAAATTATACATCTACATGTAACTTCACCATTTGTGACCAAGTGAGTGGGTGGCCATGATATATTTGCACATATCTAATGACTTGCAGACCCACCCCCAGAACTCTAGGGTCAGACATCTGCCCTGCTCCCACGGGCATCAGACCCCACGGTTCTGGGGGTATCGCAGACCCAAGTTAAAGACCTCATTGCAGGCATTTTGGAGGTTTTTCAAAACGTCACAAGAATCCTTTTCAACTTGAAGGACCTCGCGCTACATATTACTACTTCTGGCAAGGTTATTTCCATTGTTACTTATACAGAGAACAATTAAGCCATGCATTCACAGTGCCTCAGCACTGTATGGTACATTGTCTTATCTATTGTATCTTATGGCTTCAGAGAACAATAAGGTCACATCCTCTTACAAGCGACAGGGCTGAATACTACATTTTACTACAACTAGTAATTTGTAGCATTATGTAGGGTAAGGGTTTAGGAAAAAAGTCCAAAACTGAACTAGTACATGTACATGCATGACATGTACAGTGTAGGCCCTAGGTCTGAATTCCATCACGTGAAGAGGAATGCACCATGTCAATGTATGCACAGAATCACCAGATAAAATTTGCCACGGTATGTTGGCAAGATACAGTACATGTAGGCCTATTCGCCTTGGCTAACTAGGCCGATAAATTATACAAAGGCAAATTTTCCCTACAGTGACCCAGCACTGTAGCAGTGCTTGGGAACCACTCAGTCACGTCAGTAGCACGTATTATTAATATTACATTAGCCATCTGGAAGCAACATTTCCAAAAAAGTCAAATTCAGTAGCGAAAATGTTGTGGTATTCACTGAGAAAACACGGGGCCGTGTCAAACACATAGGCCTAGTCCTACTACTAAGTCATGTAAGTAGTAGTACATGATGTAGGCCACTGTTCCGCCCCAACTACAACATCAGTCCCAACTATAGTTGGGCCCTTCCCAACTACAGCATAGAGGTCCAGTGTACAAGTGGCCAGCATGTGCCAAAGTCATATTGTTTATGTCATGTCATAGACAGATAGATGAAGTGCCATATTTTAGATCATTGTGTCAAGTGTGAGATGCATAAACTTGGTTAAGGTTGAAAAATGTTCTACAAAAATTGGTAGACAACAATGGTTGGGCCAGCCCAACTGCAGCACTACAGTTGGGATTGTCCCAGCTATAGTTAGGACAAACGCTACAGTTGGGGCGTAATAACAATTAACACTACTCGTACTAGACCTACACGTAGTAAAAAGTAGTACAGTCAGTAGGCCTACAAATTACAATCTACGTTATGTACATGTACACTTGCAGGACCACTGATGACAGGGGTGAAGAAAGAAAAGCTTCATGACCAAAAATACATTGCTTCTTCCGTAGGAAAATTTATAAAGACTAAGACAGTAAGATTAGAATACTTCGTGCCATTCCGCAATGATAGCTTTTAAACTTTGGTTCGGCGACAAAATCCGAAAATAAATGCTATTTTTTTACCGGCTTCACTGTATTGCTTGATGTTATCTGAGTCTGACTTCATTTCATCATTTCAATGAACATTTGTACAGTGCATGTACATCCGGTGCGGCCGGCTGACTGTACTAATCCATAGCTGGTACTACGCAGCGTTCCTATATGTGTATTGTACGCGCGGTGCAACCTCGTCCCGTGGGCACGATCTTGCCACACCACGTAGGTACCCACCGCGCCTGCCGCGTACGCAGCCCATGGAGTCGAGGTTTGGTACAGTGTCACGTCACGTTTGCATCCAGTACTTCGTACATGTATTAACAGCACGACACGTAGTAACAATGACGAGCGTAGCTATTGGGCCGGGGACAGCGATTATTCATTGCGTCCAAAAGACTTGGCTGCGGCTGGCAATCACATAAGTAGAAGTCTTATTCACAGCCGTAGCCAATATTTTTGAGCGCTATTAAAATAATTCAGAAAACGTCATTCCATCGTTGCGTCATATCTAACTGTCTGTCAGGAGAGGTGACGCTGGGCAGGCATATTGTCCCATATCCGAACATATCCGATACATTTCTCTTGTCTTGCATATGTTTTCTCTGTCCTTTGTGATTTTTACAGGATGTGAGATGATTACCCAAGCGACCTACGCCGTGATCAGACGCTGACTATACAGTATGCTGTTTGTGGCACGCAGGGCACCAGTCTGTGAGTGCCATTGATCTGCAACATACGCACGAACAACTTGGAACCATGGGAAAGTTCGACAAAACCACTAGTTAACTAGTGACAAGAATATAATATAAAATCAGTGCTCTGAAACATGTAATTTCCGAGCTTTCGGTAACTGAGTTCTTGAGGGCAAGCAGATTTTTTGCGTTCATTAAGAACGGAATCTTCAGTTCTTTATGAACGCAGAAAAATCCACGTTTATTCCCCCGGATGCAGCGTCCCAAGATCGAAAATGACACGCTGCTCCGGTTCCTTACGCTGCACATCGGATGACGCTATCCGCAGGATGCAGACGCTATACGTCACCTTAAGTAAGTAGAGGCGCGCATGTACAGTTTACCACAAAGAAGAATGCAGTAAACCGCATTACTGGTAATGCATGCACACTGCGCACATGTTCCGCGAAGCGGTCACCAAGGCGACGCTAGGTCTATATTTATAGGATGGGGTGGGGTGGGGTGGGATGGTATTCTATTCTATTCTTGTGAATATTCTGATCACGGTGCTACGCAGCCCTTCCATATTATTTTCTAGTTAACTCGTGGTTAGTTTGTGACGTACCTAGCGCAATGGAGGTGCGAACGACCGTCGTCAACCGTTGTCGGGTCATTACAGGTCGAATATGAGAAAAGGTGGCCGCAGGAAGGGCAACATAGCAAAAAAAAAAGTGAAAATGGTCGTTTACTAGTGACGTACCGTTTTCCCAGAATTTTGCTCATAAAACGATTTATGGCAACCAACGATGCAACCAGCCTAGGCTGGTCGCGAATAGTTGACTAAATTAGTCCAACCATCTTCCACTAGCGTTCGATAAGAGTTAGTCGCGCACACGTGTTGGTTCACGCACTCGTTTTGTTGCTAATGCCTTTTAAACACATAACTGAGCGTGACGTATTCACTTCTGTACTCTATCCGGTTCGTATTCCTGACAAAGGCAGACACGCCACGATCTGCAGGCTCCCATTGGACGATCACTGAAGTTGCGCGTTAACTTCTGGTTCCAAGTGACGTCACACCTACGAACCGGATAACCAGGGAGGAACGGAGGGGGTTTGCGCGTGATGTGCTTAATGCCCTGTGTGCCTATACCATGCATTAAAAGGGGGTGTTCATAAGGAACAGTATCAATTAATGCTACAATCTACAGTGTTTCTATTATCTAGAATAAGGATTATTGAAAGCACTCGTTCTATTTTCAATATGTGCACCAGCCCTTTGTTTCATGGAGATTCTAGAAAAGGATTCGCATGTTTGCTTCCCGATCCTGCTTTCAACCCTGCAAGCGAACACGCTTATAGTGCACACACTGGGCCGTGATTTCCTCCAATTAATTGAGACCCCTAAATTCCATGCGTAATTTATCCTGTAAAACTCCCAGCTTCAGCATTGATTTTTTTAATCTGAAATGCATGTGTAAAGGCTGAACCTTCAGACTGCAGACTGTCTTTTAAAGGAAATCCTTCCTATAACCTTTTTTCCACACCGTTATAAAAAAAAACGAGTGATGCGTCCCATTCAAATTTTGTCCATTGAGTTTGGTAAAAATTCTTTACATCAAAACTTACAGTGCGTGGAGATGCAGCATTCGACGCCACAGAAACTCGGGCAACAAAGTTGGCACGGCACGGTCAAAAAGAATAGCAGGTAAACAACATGAAAACAAATATTTATCTGCTGAAAAATTACCTTTTCTGACAAATGAAAATCCTGTATAAGAAATATATTATACTACGGGTTGAAACACTTGGAGTCACACTTGAAATTATCGCTTATTGCCAGCTGTTCGTGGTTTCGAAGATTCATTGTGGTCCATCCTCACGCAGCTAAGAAAGGGTATGTGCACGCGCGCCATCACCGCACAATACTGAATGAGAAGAGTTCGAGCGTAGAGGGCCCTTGTCGCCCAACACCCTACCGTCCCCCTGGTTATAACTATGATCCTTGACCGAACTTGCCCCATGCTGACGCCTACGCGTACGCACAAAACGTGTGCGAGGGTATTAGACGTGATGCGCATTTTAATACTGGCGATTCACAATAGTGCGCCTCAAAGAGTTTGCAACACGTTGACCAATCACAGTGCGCGAAATGCGTCGACCCTTTCAAAACGCACATTGGGTCGACAGATTTCGCACACTCACGGTGATTGGTCAACGCGTTGCAAACTCTTGGAGGCGCACTATTGTGAATCGCCTGTATTGATGTGACGACATTATCTCTATTATGAAGAATGGAGTCCAATGTCTGATGAACAGTCTTTTACCTCACGCACGTGCGTATTTTTGCATGTGGCTACCCTCTCCCATAACCAGCCTTCAAGCCTTTATAAAGCAGCATTTTGCCGCCAAGGAAACAATTTTTTTCTAGCAGATTCTAGGAGGAGGAAGGGTTTGTCTTGTGAATATTGCCCAAACGTTTTCCGTTATTTGGTAAATGAAGTTTTCTGTTGCAGATCCAGCACTCATAAGCGGTAGCAAGAATGCTTTATTGGAATACAGTTGAAGACAGCCATTTTTTGAATACTACATTAGTGGCACCTGTTAGTCTTTTGGCACAACGAACAAGAAGGTTTCAATGCGCATGAGAGCAGGCAGCTTGGTCTTTGAGTGGGTTTTTGGGTGACTGGAGAGTGTCTATGTAGAGCTTATCCCAATGTGTAAATTTTGATATTGTGGCGGTCGGGTCTGACGATGCCCGGGCTTGCCCTCGGCCCACCCGACGAGCGGCAGTGGAGTAGGCCAGGGGTGCAGGTCCGTTCTGCGGCAGTCTACCGCCAGGCGGTCGCAGACGACTTCTAGTCACTTCCTCGGTACTGCAGGATCGGGCAATGGCACGGGGAAGGGGCAACCTCGGGGGATGGACCTTCTAAATCAACACACTGACTTGGTCATGTACCATATAAGTAGGACCTGGTTTATTCAGCTCTGGTCGCCTCGACAGGCGAAAACGTCGCCTTAACAGGGCTCAACTTATAATCACCTCCGATTATGTTTGCATACCTTGTAAATAAATCCATATAATTACGAGATGGGTATTGCCTTTATTGGGTCGCCTAATAAGGTTTAAAGATCAGGTGATTGGCTGGAAAAAATGTTCAACGTAGAACGGGACTTCTGACGGGTACTGACGCGGACTAACTAATAACTCACAGGAAACTGACTCGTACTGACGGGATTGACTGGGATCTGACTCAGGACTGACGAGAAACTCACCGGGAACTGACTGGAACACTCACTCCGGACTGACGTGGAACACGTACGGGACTGACTTCTGAAACACGGAACTGACGTGGAACACGCGACCGACTTGGAACACGCAACTGACAAGACCCACTTTCCCGCCACCGCACGCGGTTTTTATAGCTGTGCGGCCCGGGCAACATTAGCATAAATTAGATAAATAGAGGGCGTCCTAACGCCTTACCATAATTTCGCCACAATATGTTTGATTTGATGTTTATTGGGGTGATTGTGATGATTGTTTTTATGGGTTTTTCTTAAGTTTCCTGGCTGGAAACCGTAAGTACTGTAGTCAGAAGGACAAAGGGTTAGTTGATTATTGCATTAAATGCATATGGATGCTTCCTCCGCTGAAATTTCAAAGTTTTTGAAGTGAATAGCGGCCTCTTTAATTTTTTCCAATTAAGGGTTTTCACCATAAGCTTGGCATATCTACAAATTCACCCAATAGATATTCTTCTGGTAAAAAGTAAAGTAGCCAATGCACACACATACTCACTGTACAATTGTACATAACAAAGAAACGCTGCACCCTTTTCCGTCTCCCCCCCCCCCCATATCACTTTCAAGTTGAGTTTTTGCACAGGGCAGTGAAACATCAATGGCCGTCGACCTACAGTGAAATTAATAAATTTCAATCGTTTAAGGGCAAAATCCGTCGTTAAAGTACACCTTGAAATTCAAACCATTACTAAGTTACTCTAAACTGTCACTGTGCAATCGGTATTTCAAGACATATAACCTTCCCTGGCTGGCCAAAATCAGAGCGCTTCCTCACGGTGCTCCACCAAACTCTATTTGTCGGCCCATACCAGTTTTCTGTTATAGTATGTCAAGAAATCAAAATCGTCGAAATTGGACGCAAAGGGATATCAACTGCTGATCAACAATGGCGTAACCTAAAGTTTAAAACAATAGCAAAAACAAAGAACACGGGAATGGCCAATGCGATGTCCACACGTCTTATTACCGGGCATCTGAGGTGAAGGAGGCGGGTGAATCCATGCCCCCTCTCCCAGTTACGCCAGTGTTCATAAATGTATGAGCCAAGGGAGGGAACGGTAACAGCCTGATTATCGGTCATTATTGTTTGTCAAGAACAGAGTAAGGGTTCTTTTTTTGAAACGAGATTTTACTAAATAGTGCCAGGGATTAATATCCCCACTGTCCCAAATTACTTTTGCAGCCCTATATTATATTAAACACACACACAACAAAGTTGGAACACTGTCCAAGGTCTGACGACGTCAGTAACACAAAAAGCCTTCATGTATGTACGGCATAGCCTAAACTGCGCGCGAACCGCACTGCGTGATCTCGTGAGCGTGCGCTCTACGTAGCAGCTTAGGCCTAATGGAACATCACGTCGCCCTGTTTCACAGATAATGGAATAAAAAGACTAGATAGGCATATGCGCCCATTTACTTTGTAATAATACGGGCTTTCCACAATAGTGCGCCTCTTGGAGTTTGCAACGCCTTGACCAATCACTGTGCGCGAAATCTGTCGACCCAATGCGCGTTTGGAAAGGATCAACAGATTTTGCGCCTTTTGATTGGTCAAACGTGTTGCAAACTCTTGGAGGCGCACTATTGTGAATCG
Organism: Acanthaster planci; assembly: GCF_054643075.1. NCBI lineage: Eukaryota > Metazoa > Echinodermata > Asteroidea > Valvatida > Acanthasteridae > Acanthaster > Acanthaster planci. The sequence goes on along the minus strand of NC_141781.1, from coordinate 17,728,990 downwards.
TCCACATCGTGCATAATTTTTGTTGTCAAAATGAACGTAAAGTTTCCTCCAGCACGTGACCTGGCACAAAACGCGTAAAGGTGTTGTAAGAACGCGCGTCGCTCTTACTGGGTGCGTTCGATTAGCTTCCCTGAATACGCCAGTATTACACGCAAGGGAAGCCTCGAAGCGAATCGAACGCTGCAGTGTATTCGCTAAGGCATTCTGGGAGAAAGGTCAAGTCCAGGTTCTATCATGTCCATGCGCGAACAGTGCATCCGTGACGTCATTACACTCGGGCAGCCTCCACAGACCCGCTCACCAGCTGTGGTAGTGGCACCGGTGGCTGACACCAGGGCAGGCACGAAGATCACGTGATGGCTAAACGAACGCTCTCGTGTAAGTTTGACTTACACGTGTAAGCTAATCGAACGAACCCACTCTGGAGTGATAATGCTGCTTTGCGTTTTGGTTGCGCCCTACATTCGTCACGTTTGATGCGCGTTCTTGTATCATTCCTCCAGCACGTGACCCTGCAGGCAGGACCGCGTAAGCACCGTAGAGTGCTTACTTGTTATTCTCCGCGTGGAGAAAATTTGACGCCATCTTGGGCGCAGACATTTGGAATCTACATGTATGTGCGTATGTTGAAATGAGCGTCAAGAACGCGCTTCGCTCTTACTGGGTGCGTTCGATTAGCTTCCCTGAATACACCAGTGTTACATGCAAGGGAAGCCTCGAAATGAGGGAAATCGAACGCAGCAGTGTACTTGCCAAGGCATTCTGGGAAAAGATCAAGTCCCCGCCACGTTCCATCATGTACGTCCACGCACGAACAGTCCATCCATGACGTCAAACACTCGGGCAGCCTCCAGAGACCCGCTCACCAGCCGGGGTAGTAGTGGCTGACACCAGGGCAGGCACGAGAATCACGCGATGGCTAAACGAACGCTCTCGTGTAAGACTTATTTTGGAAAAAAGTTTGACTTACACGTGTAAGCTAATCTAACGCACCCAAGTACCGAAGTGAATGCGTCACGCGCACAATTAGTGTGTAAAAGGCATTAGCGCGAGAACCAGCACGTGAACCAACACGTGCGCGTATTCCATTCGTTTGACTGCACTTTCTGGTTCACAGTGACGTCACACTTCGGTACCCTATACGGGAATGTCAGCAAGTCTTTTGAATGAAGCGCACATGTACCAAGCAATGATACGAGTGAATTCACATCCACAGCTGAAAATTTTAAAACGAATGTTTCCCTAACATTCGAGCAAGGTCGTCCGATTCCGTATGCATGTCTTTCGATTAAAAAGTTGTTCCCTCAATAGAGCCTGAAAGTTGACCCCCTGATGGCACGCTTCTGGAACCCTTGGATAGGAAAAATAACGTGCAAGGATTTTAGATTTTGTAATATTTTTTTGTTCAGTTTCTTTTAAAAAAAAACCAACTCGGAAAAGGGGCTTTGGAAGATATTTACAAGTATATCAATTTGTAGAAACTGAAAAATTACCTGATCTAAAAGAGAAATATCCTGCCAAAAATTGACCCATCACTTCCAAAAATCTAAAATACATGAAGAACAGTGCAATGTGGCAGTCTCGTTCGCAAATGAGTATTTACAGTTTGAAATTTCATGGTAATCTTTGGGTAAAAGCTGAAATAAAAACAGATCAAAATATTTTAAATACTTGGATAATTTCTAAGATAATAAACATAAAGCAATATTCTGCTTTAAGAAAGATTCTAATATTTTATAGAACCTTTGCTGACAACGACTGCGTGATGTCAGCTCAACGGAATCTGGAACCCATCGATTGCAGGTACGTAAATCTTTTTCCAAGAAAGCACATCGAGTCAAAACAAACGTGTATGAACGAGGAGACCTAGGTGCGATGTCGCCGGACGTGAAAGGTCGTTAATAAAATTCGTTTTTTAACCCATCTCCAGGTGACTTTTCCAAAATATTACTCGAGGGAGACAAAAGTAAAATTCCAACATGAGTGTTTCATGGGGTGGCTTCAGTAAGGAATCATTTTTCCAAATTATCGAACGCGATAGTACGCCCAAATGTAAAATCCCCATAGGTAGACTGCCCAAGGGTTCTGGAGGCTTGCTCTGCGACCTTTTACTTTCAGGCTCTATTCAGTCAGTGTTAAGTGAGTTGACGGTTCTGCAGCAGCAGCTGTCGTGCGCATCAGGTACCGATAAAATCTGATTTACACGCACGCGTTTGTGTTTTTTGGAGCAGAGCAAAATGAAACGATCATTACTGATTTTGCAGGATGTTTGCGTATCGGCTCTGCTGACGTATAATTTTAGAATACAGACGCAGATATGCAAATAGCTGTACAAAAGCCGTACAAAATTTCGAGTTTTCCATAGGTTTTTGCACAAACATGGATGCTAGCAGTCATCACTTTGTACATGAGTCAGCGCTCTAGTTTTTATTTCGCTCTATGTTAAGCACACATTGCCGATCTAGTCTTTTTATTCCATATTTGTGCCCTGTTCTATCTTGGGCAAACTTGTAATAGCATACAGCAATAGGCCTGACGCCTAAAGCCTCGCTATGGGTTGGTTTGATTGGCTTACGCGTATAAGTCAAACTTACACGAGAGCGTTCGTTTAGCCATCATGGGATCTTCGTGCCTGCCCTGGTGTCAGCCACCACTACCCCGGCTGGCGAGCAGGCCTCTGGAGGCTGCCCGCGTGTAATGACGTCACGGATGGACTGTTCGAGCATGCACATGATGAAACTGGCGGAACCTTTGACCATTTTCCCAGAATGCCATGGCGAATACACTGCAGTGTTCGATTAGCCTCATTTCGAGGCTTCCTTTGGTGTAACACTGGTGTATTCAGGGAAGCTAATCGAACGCACCGAATATTATTAGTGCGTTGTTAAAAGAGTGCGCCCTCAACGTACGGAAGTATCCTTTTGCCTTCCCAGAAGAAAAAAATGGTCAAATATAAATGTCCTCTTTCCACGTTCTCAGCAGTAAGAAAATCGATTTTAAAAAGTAAAACCAAAAAGGAGATTTTCTAAAACATACTCCAGTCCGGTCACTCCAGCGGGCGTAACGGTTATTTTTACGGAAACACACAGAGATTAGTTCTTATGATTCACGTCCAAGAAACCTATGACCAAGCCCCCGACGTCGCTCGCACGTATTACCGTGGTAGTGCGTAGTCGGCTATTTTGCGAGCAGTTGATCCATAGTCAGAAGAATAACAAAGAAAAAAATCATTCTTCTGATATCTATGAGTCGATCTCCAGACAAAGAGTCGCTAGTAGTGTGTGGTGGCGAACTATAGCAGTGTGTGGTGGCGAACTATCGAACGCTGAATGGTGGGATTTTAGAGTAATTGTCGGCAGGCTAATTCTTTTACCTTAAATTGGGAGTGAGCTTAGTTGGCTGTTGGTTGAGCAGAAGTTGCTAGGAGACGGCTGTTTGGCTTGTGCAGTAGTACTCTGTGTGTGGGCATTGGGTTGCTGGAAACCTGCCGGCCTAGTCGCCGGTACTGGGAACCACAGAGGTTCACTCGAAGCTCCGCCACCTATAAGCTGAGGCTTACTTTGGGTTTGCTTTAAATTGATGGGTATTATTTGGGATCAGTGTGTGCAGTTGCATGATTTGTTACCGTTGATCATACTGGATGTCAAAGTGAGAACAGTACATGTTGCTCCAGTGCATGTAGTGAGGCTGCTTGTCGATGGGTATCAGCAATTGAGCGGCCTCACTACAACATGTACTGGAAAACTGGGACATTGCCTTGCAACTGAGCAAGGGAAAGAAGCCCCGTGAAGACACATCATGATAATCTACAAGACGCTCCACCACCATTATGATGATCCTTATCTCCCCAAAACCTCACACTTCTACGGAACAAGTCCTGCAGATATCCTGCAACGTCCCAGGTGCTGAGTTCAGCGCTGGCTTCACCTTAATACGTTTCGAATTCTTGTAAAAACCCCGGTTGCAGGAATATAATGATTTATCTTTACAGGAAGAGAGGAAATCCACGAATTTCCACTCGTCGAAAAAGGCTACTGAATATTTGATTACATGAGATTATTGAATAACAAAATAATTTCATCAGACGTCTCGTTTTCCTCACAAAAGCTCGCTGGCGTTCAGTGTACGATCCTGAAGAATAAGTAAGCGAACTAAGTTGAGGCAGGAAACATAAGTGACCTTTACGGGATTTGCGCCCATGAACTGCACCAGAAATTAACCGTTGCGTAAACAAAAAATTGGATGGAAATGAAGGAAATATTCATCAAGTTGCTCTCCTGTGAACACGAGTGCTCTTTTCTGCCGTGAACGTCCGGCGTCACTCCATCCACATCGAACATAGGACTTTGCTGCTGCCGCAAGCTCATCTTATGCACCGAGTGTCTGGCATATCGCAGGCATCAGTGGACGGCATTTCGGAGTCGCAATCTGCCAGCAACATTCGCAAAATGTCTTCATTTTCCATGCTTCGGCTGCAGTACAGTTGGTTGTTTACTCAGTACGTGCAAAAGTGTTAACGCCCCACATACCCATGGCACGCAAAATATGTAGCACATCATACGATGACCTCCTCGTCTGGCGACCAATCCGAAGTGGATGTTAAAGTGAGGGCGCCCTTGCGCTTTAGCAAATTTTCCTGTTGGATTGTTCCCGAATGGCACGTCGGAAGCCAAGGAGTTGCAATTTTTCGTGCTCATCTAGTACAGTGGTATGCAAAAGGGTGTTTCATTTGTACCTTTTTGGCACAATGGAGCTGGAAGGGTTATCCGCAGTGCTTTGCGCGTCGTTAGCTGTGACCCCTTGTAACGTACTTTCTTCACTAGTTATGTGCACGGCCATAAGCTCTTCCCAGCGCCCTCTTCGGGCACTGGGCGACGGTTGAAAGAGAAAATTAAACCTGTATTGTACTTGCTTCTTAAACGTAGACTTTCTTTGCCGACTGAATTCTGAAAGAATGTGATTTCCTTTAACCATATAAGAGCTGAAGGTGAAACCCACCCAGACATTTTTTTTTCTGATATCAACGCATTATATTTTTTCAGCACGTGAGCCTTTAGGAGTTCTTAGACTGCGGTCATTTTCGCGCATGCAGCACACATTTTCCCAAGACTGGTCAGCCTAAATGTATACTTTTTCCACTGTGGTGCTCAATGCACGCAGGCGGACACGCATGTAGCCATGCACTTCATATGACCTGAACAACAAAATGATACGTTCGATTAAGTTCAAACTTCACGTTTGTAATGATAAGAAGTAATCAAGGATTGTCCCAATTATGGCACCTCTTATTGTAAATAACCCATCGGATCACAAACCAAATATTGATGCACTCGCTTGTAGCTATCTAGCGATTAAGTGGACTGCATTCAGAGAACCAAGGAACCAAAGGTTTACGTGCAACTTGAGAGTTCATCCCATGGGAGCTTGTAATCAGTGGTGCCTTCGCATATATGATGAAGTTACTAACTGTATAGCCGTTAATAAGAGAACTGTTATCACATGCTGCTTATATCAAGAAAATGTTGAATGCCCAAATCCTTTGTTCTCAAATATTTTCATTCCTAATAATATAAGGTTCCTGTTATAACGAGACAAGCTGCAAATACTGGAGACCCTTAATATTGAAGTTCAACTTTTACTTTGATTTCGATATGGCATGCACTGCAAGGTGCATTCCACCAAATGGCTACATTTCTACAAACGAGCTCATCAATATTTCGTGATCCCTCAGGTTATTTACAATAAGAGGTTCCATTATTAGGACCGATCCACAACGTATTTTTTTTATCCTGTATGTCTAACTATACCACCAGTACCAATTTTGTATGGAAGGAAAAAACTCAACCTGACTCCAACACAAACTCCGGAATGGGACTGAAGTTGAAGGTACAAAAAGATACCATCAGGGGGAATTGTTTGGTATAGAGCGAGTCCAAGACGTTTGACCATATTCTAATTTGTTTTAATGTTAAGAGAAGGGTAAGGGAGGTATTTTCCAAGTATCAACAAACAAGCTCCATTGGACAATTCATTGCCATATCATTGTCTCAGCCGCGCAGTACGGACACAAACAAACAAATCACTGGCATCAGAATAAAACTTGAACTATAATAGGTCTTTAATTTGTTAAGAATAAAGTAACACTGGTCAACTGAAGGATCTCTTCATTATAAATTCTTTACAATGAGGATGAATGTGGAAGACACAGGGGCACCATTTTTAAACTGGCTAGGGCAAACTTGTAAAACGGTAGAATCGTTAAAAATTAAATGTCCTTAGTATAGCTTCGCTCATCGTTACAAACAAGCACAGCCAAATCTCGGACTCGTGTGTCCCTTCCATTTTCTGTGAATAAGAACTACGTGTTCACCCCAAACGTAAACATACCTATCCAAGACAGTAAATCTACTTTAATCTCAACCGAAAATGTCTTGTGCAACGTCATAAATCTCCACTTTAACTACTTTTAAAAAGATTATTGCATTAAAATCGGCTTGGATGTCTTCAAAGACGAATCTTCAGCTTTAGCTATACAATAAAAAAATGTCACCCATTCAATAAAGGAGGCAATTTACAATAATATGGCAGCGTTCGATTAGCTTCCACGAGTTATTTCGGGTTTAACCTCGTCCCCACCCTTTCGCTTGTTTGACACAGCACACATAGCCATCCCCAGGCCAGATTTACACCTTGTAAGCTTATCGAACGCACCCAATAATCTTTACAGTTAAATGCACTAAATTGCGACCCGAATTTGAAACAGCCAAGTCCTTGAACTTGGCAAAAAATAAAACACCAAATGTATTAAGTGTAAAGTTTGATTATCAATTTCTTTTTCTCTCATAGAATTTAAGCTTTTGTATTTGCAATAAGTCATTGGCAAACATAAATTCCTTTTATCATTTCCTGTATAACGTTATACTTTTCGTTATTTTTAGGTGCAAAACCTACGCAAATCTGTGTCAGAAACAAACACCATTACTGCAGTATAATATCAAAACGTTAAACAGATCACACCTGAAAAGCATGTTCCAGTCCGCAGATTCGCTTTCTGACAGATTTCTACACAATTTATAAACTCGTTGCACATAGCAGAGTGTTTGGTTGCAGTGCCCCTTTGGGTTTGATTCAGTATAATGTGGCTTTAAGATATACTTGTGTAAAGCTCTCAAGTGTGATATAGTAGGTTTCCCTTTTATTTTATTTCACATACTGCCTGTTTATTAAACAAAGTTGGTACAAACTATAACAATGTGGAAACGTTACCTCTTGAGTTCCATGTTATTGGAGTGGGAAATTAGTCCAGATAATGCTCGCGGTTCAACTTTCCAAATAATGAGTTACCGATTTCTCAGTCAACTCGTTTATGCTAAAGGCAATGCATTATAAATACATTGCACAATCGTGGGATTAGTACATGTATCTTTTGTTCATGGCATTTATTGTAGTACCTGGATTGTTTTGGTAATCCATGCATTTTTCAGCTGTAATTATTTTCATTCATTTTTTTACTCACAAAAAGCAACTATACATATAAACATATACAAAATTACAATAAGTGGCCTCCAGGTGCCAGACTCAAATATTAGAGTCTCTTTCTTCCGGAAGAGAAGAACTCCCAACGATTTCTACAGTCGCGTCGATTGTTGGCACATCGTCTTCAGTGTCTTCTACGCGATAAACAGTCACGTCCCTTTTGTCACTGTGTGCATTTGAGCAATCCTCGGGAATCGTAGGAGTTCTGCTTCTATTTAAGCCTGTTTGGGCAGGAACTGTGAGAGTCTGGCCGAACGTTTGACTGTTAATACTACAGTCAAGGTCTAGCGCCTGACTCTCCGAATTTCTTCTGGACCCTTCCATACTCTGTTTGGCCCTGTAGGCAGTTGATGCCTTTCGCATTTCAACCATTAGTCTATATCGCCTGAATGCTCTTTGAATCTTCTTGGCAGCTGTACCTCGCTTTTTTATCTGCAGAGTGGTTGTGGTCGGCTCTGACTTTGTCCTATCTGGGAAAGAGTCCTGAAATTTTTCCTGCATCGATTTTTGTAACTCTTTAAATTCGTCGCTCTCTTCGACGTCCCCAATGACTCTCTTTGTGAGGGCGAATAGCACATCTAAACAATGCAATTTGATGTCATCATATATTGGAAGTTCAAGTCCGGCAATCTTGATGTTATTTGGCTTCTCAAGCCGTAAGGGCTGCTCCAATGCGTCACAAAAATCGGACAACTGGTCATACATAATGAACTGCGTGGCATTTGGATCAAAACGCTGCCAGACTTGATAGAACATTCCAAAATCGTCCTCCGTTATTCCAACTTCCTCCAGTGCGTGGGCCTGGCTGAAATTTTCCAGAATAACAGCTATGTACATGTTGATTATCATCAAGAAGTTTATCGTGAGGAAGATAAAGAAGAAAAGCGAAGCAAATATATAGCTACCACAATTCCCATTCGGGTAGCCCATGTAGGTATCGTCGCACTCGGGCGGGGCTGTCATTAAAGGATATAATACATCATTCCAACCAGCTGAGGTGGACAACCGAAACAGCAACAACATGCTGTTTATCCATGTTTCAAAATTAACAACATCATCCAAGGCACCGTCGTGCTTGACGTATGCGAATTGAGACATCCCAATAATTGCAAAGATGAAGATGACAAGGAACAGCAGCGCCCCAATGTTGATAAGGGCCGGCATTGACACGGCGAGGGCAAAGAGGAGTTTTCGGATCCCTTTAGCAGCTTTGACGAGGCGGAGAACTCGACCAATTCGAAACAATCGCAGAACACGGAGTAGTGTTGGGTTGATCAGGTCCGTCAGGATGTCACTCAAGATAATGCCTGTTTGGGAAAAATAAATATTATAAAAATGTACGTTGATTAGGAACGCGGGCAAGCCGTGGGAATTAAACATCAGTGTTGTATTCAATTCAAGTCCTTCACAAGTCCCTGTAAGTTCATCCCAAGTCGTTCAGTCTTAAAGCCAATTCACAAGCTATTCAAATGAACTGCGACAAAAGCATTCCTTTGTCATTTGCTCATCCTGTCATTCATGACTGGCCTCGCGAAGGGACTTGTGACTGGACTTGTGACTGGACTCCTTTCTGCCTCACCTGCACGTGATGGTTGTTTTAGACTATACTGACAAAGTGAGTAATTCCTGTCGCATTATGATGTAATTATAAAGGACTTGAAATATGAATGCAAATTTTGTTCTACAAGAGCAGAGAAATGCGTGGAGGTTTTCTCTGATCTCTATAATAAAGCTAATGAAGTGATGCGCTAAGTTAAATACAGTTTATTGCTAATATATGTTCCTCAAACATATATTTCTACGGCGGTCCAAAAAGACGCAACGCTTAATCATCTACAGCAAACTGATAAACATTGTCCCAACGCTTACCAAGTATGGAAAGAGTCACCACGATAAAATCAAAGATATTCCAAGGCACCCGGAAGTAATGGAGGCGCAAGCCAATCAACTTCAAAATCATCTCCAAGGTGAAGATTGAAGTGAAGACAATATTTAAAGCATCCAGTATTCTTGTAACCTCCTGAGACTGCTTGTAGTGGTCTACTGACATGGTAATCATGTTGCATAAGATGACAAACACGATGAACATTTCAAACTTTGTGTTGCTTGTCAGTTTGAAGAAGAAGGCTTGAATCTTATTCTGCAAAAGAATATCGAAAATATTTGTAACACTCTCAGCTATTACTTGCACACTAAAAATGTTGTGTGATCCTCTTAACATTCTGTGCTGGGATGTGATGTATTAACAAAAATCACATAGGCATTTACAGTATTTCATGTTTCCTTGTTTATATGTTTACATGTATGTGATATAAAAATCTCAAGTTTTTTTTCTTAAATACAGGAGGGCCATGCATAATGATGAATGATATACAGTCAAGGGAGATCTGGTTGGCGGAGTGTGTCTTTCCATGCCTTTCCATTCTGCGGCCCTGGTTCACATCCCTCTTGAGTCTGTTGCCTTTGGACTGAGTTTTCAGTTCCTGATTCCTTGGCAGTTTATTGGGTTTTCTTCCTGCCTCTAAACTGAACATTTCTGTATTTTCTTCTTTACTGTGAGGGCCCAAATGATATGCCTTCGCTGGATGGTGAACATCATTAAAGATCGTAGAAAATAAATGTATAGTGACAAGGGTTAACCGAATGACCACTGCAGACCCTCTCACGTCTTAGGGAAGATGGAGTTGATTTTGTTAATGTCTCTGAACACTAAAGTATTTCATTCTTGCAATTAGGTGCTATAAAATTAGAAAAACACATCACATGAAATTAGGAGTCACACCAGCCCGTATACTCACCCCGGCCTGAATGTCCAGAAAGCATTACAGGATGAAAATCAAAAGTACGTCAATGAAAATATTGTGAAAACTATGCATGGCATTGATCTCCGACTACAGAACTAGGTTGCTAAAATGAATTCTGTATATGTCTCCGAAGATGCTTCATAACGCTCGTGATAATCTCATTTAATTTATTACTAAACCACTTTGTGTTGTGAAAATATAACAGGTGGCAAACAAGTGACTGTCTTTGAATATTAAAAAACATTGCACATCTTAAACCGATCATTATTATAGAAATAAATGAGCCCAAAACACAAATAATTTGAGCATTTTCAATTTGGATGTATGTTTTATAGACCATTCTGATGTTAGAAGCGCGCACTTCTTCAAAGAGTGAGTCGGACCTTAAAAAGAATTACTCTGATTTTCAGTTGCTTTGTATCTTACCGTTGGTTGCTTGATCTGCTTAGTCGGTTTCTGGTTACCAATGCGCCTCATGGTCTGGTAGTAGTTCTTCTGATTGCTCGTTAGAAATAAACCGAACGAGCTGTCACCTTCATACTGGCAAACGAAAATGAAAACGTTTTCGTTATTTCAACAATACACATGTAGTGACCTTTAGACACATGATACTGCTTCGTGGCATGGTTTTCCAATCAGTCTGGTTGGTCCTTGGTAAATTTCATACAAGAACTGCATTGGTTAACATGAAACATCTAAGATGTCTTTATAACCTTTACCTCTGAGCCTAATAAACTGCACCTGGCATCTTGAAATATAATGAGCCAGCATTACGGAAAATCCACATTAAAGCACCACAGAAAGAAAATATGATATTTTACAGTGAAATATTCCACCTTCGACGCGAAATTTAAAGTTTGGACGTATTTCAGTTAAGTATACAAGTCAGGCACAAATTGGGTTAACGTGGCTGTTAATTTTAGTCTCGTACATAAATAGCCCGCGCCTTTTCCCCCTTAAACCACCTCGTTGTTTTTTTCACGCTCTAGAAAACAACACACTATTTCATCAGACAGAACAAAAAGAAACTGCAGTGTAAAGGCTCAGTTGAATAGCATTCCACGGTAGTTGCGATGCATGAGGTGTGGAGAACGACAGAATTCGATGAGATAAATGGATCCTTTAGAGTAGCAAAGTTGAAAAGGGTCATTAAATTAATGCAAAGCCTGAATCATGAAAATACATGTACACAGATTTTAAAGGAATAATGAAAAATTAATCATTATTAAATAGATGTTGAACTTTGTAGTTGTCTGTAAAACATCAACTAAAATTGGATTTGAATATTCACTGTATAAATACTCTGTAAAGTATACTATAACAACACTCCCTATCAGTCAGTTTCTTTACCTAATCAAATAATAAACAAAATGCTAGTTGTCAGCAAAATATAGCGAAAATCTCTATGTACCTTCCTCTTGAGCTGGTTGAAATTTTCGATGATGACTCCAATGAACAGATTGAGTGTGAAGAACGATCCGAAAAAGATGAAGATGACAAAGAAAACATAGGATATCAAACTAGCTTCAAAGTGTGGTTGCATATCCACCCCTCTGTTATCTACGGCGTCCTCAATCACTTCCTGCCAGCCTTCAAATGTTGCCTACAAGTAAATGAGAGATTAATGATTACAACAACGATTTACAAAATAGCCTGGCAGTATCTGAACAATGAGAAGCCTATATTTTGTGCGTTTCTGAAATGACCTGTAGGAACCTCTCCCTTTAGTGTCTTTGGGTGCGATTATATTATTTGATCAAAATTATTTTGTTAGAAAAACCATTGCGCCGTTTTCACGTTAACATCGTTAACTTCCGCTTGCACGAGCATATCTGCATTTTGACGATTTCACTACCGGGACAGGCTAGAGTTGGCATGGCTCCGATATTTAAAAAAAATTAAAAAGTGTAGTATACCTGCTCATGAACTTTTATCTACAGATGAAAGAAAGTCATTTGTCAGTGTAGGGACCGGGAAACTGAAGTTTGGACCTGGAGTGGAGCCTGGACTCCAGTCCAGATTTCGAGGACTAGGACTCGGACAATTGAAGTTAAGATCTTGGCCATGAGGACTTGACTATCTCAAGGAATCGGCCTGAGACTGGAAAACTCCAGCAATTTTTACCTTCAGTTTTATTGCTTTTTCATTTTATGAAGACGCAGTTTTTAGTTTTCAAGCTAATATTAATTTTGTAGAAGAAACTCCGAACCAGCTGAGCCTCTAGCGCCAGGGCAACGTAACCCTGCCTATGCGGTTAACATATTCCGATACGACTATGAATGGGCTGCACATGGTTGATATTGCGATAATGCGTGGTACAGGTCCCTACCCCCTAATTAGGTAATCCATGAAAATAGACTGTTTTGATCATACTCAAATTGCCTGCTTCCCTGGCCTAGTGGCGTATGGCTTACATGACGAGATTAATCTCTGATTTAAAATTTCGCAGCTCTGTTTCAAGTTGGAAACATTTCCATAAATTTACCTACTGAAATATGCTAATATACTGCGTGCACTAAATCGAATGTCACAAAAACTTTACTTTGAAAAGGATATGAAAGCTACAATAAACGGCTGGGGCATGTGCAGCAACATGCTCACATAATTTTGATTTAAGGCGCTTTTCCACATATACTTGTTAAAGTTGCACTGTGAAACGATGCGTTCATACGTTTCACTTTCACGGACACAAAAATCAACTCCATTGACATTACACACGTGTGCGTTGCGTTTGGCCGTCAAAATCACCCCGGGAGTGTTTTTGACGAATGCGCAACGCCGCTTGGCGAAAGTGTTGACGCGCAAATGGAAAGGCACCTTTAGGCCCTACTATCGATCCTGGTGCTTGCCTAAGTGACCAAGTATGGATTTTCAAATCACAAAAAAAAATTGTGCCACAAAACGGGGAAGAGGAAACATGCTGCAAACTGTATGGTTTAAATAATCAACGTTCTCTGAAGTAAGCACGAAACTATACCTCTAACTTCGTCTGTCCTGTGCAGCGTGTACACAAATTCCGGTAAGCCTAATAAGCCTGACAAACTCTGTAAAATGCATGATGACACTGCTCCTGATTTTTTTTTCTTTTTCAGGAAGACAAAATATTCTTCGTTCATTTCATCAAATGTCTAACTCACTATAATCTGTGCGTTTATACAATTCTCAAAAGGACTACTTGATGAGAACACAGCTTGAGATTCACAAAGGACTCAAACCAGGACTCGCATACAACCGTTCGGCTCGAACTCGAGCCGGGACTTTACCTCAAAGTCAGCCCAGATGGGGTGACCTCGACTACAGCTCTGCTTAAACGTTTTTGTTATTCGCGATAGTGTAAGTTCATGTAAGGGAGTATGCATGTATTGTTTATTATTTCCATATTGTTATTTTCTTAGTGTCATATATCTATCGGGATTGAAATCTTCTGTGCGACCACATGCCGGCAAAGATATTCTCTGTGTTTTGTTAATGGTGTCATTGGACACCACGCACATCTTGCCGTAGGACGATCATTCCCATATCCAACAAGTTGTACTTACCACTTGGAAAAGCGCCAAGTAACCATTCATGACGTTGTCAAAGTTGATCTTATTGGATTCCCATGTATAGTTGAGGCTTATGCAATCTGAGAAGTTGTTTACAACGTCGATGCTGATCTTGTTCCCGTCTTCGTCGACACATTTTGAGAAGGTTCCTTTGAAGAACTGAACCCCCATAATGCTGAAGATAAGCCAGAATACCACGCAAACGAGTACAACATTGACGATGGCTGGAATGGCATGAGCCAGTGCATTTACCACGATCTGTAATTAAATTTATCAGTAATAATATACACATGTATACAAATTCAACTATGAATAAACATTTGCTAAGCATAACACACCCATAAAATATCACATCCATGGTAATTGCAAGTAACTATAAAACCAGTAAGTGTGATGCTGATGCATTGCAGTAGTTTGTCATTGCATGGTATGATCAAACTGTTTCCTGTACTTTTCATTTCAAATCCCAATAATAACTTTGTTTACCTGTCACTATGTTTATGGTAGATATCCCTAAAAAGAATGCAACTACAGGATTTATGACAAGAGAATTGAAATCCTAAAACTGGTTTGGACGTAACAAGTTCATCGACTGGTAAAAAGTTCGATCATAAAAGTAACCCAGGTAGTCTGAAATTTGAAATAACTAATATCTAATATATGCTTGCAGCTATGTGCATCTCCTTCATGTCTCCAGTACTTCTGAGCTCATAAATATGAAAATTGCTAATACACTAAACACCGTATAAACAAAATGTACGGTTCAGAGTAAAAATCCAGATTTTTACTTCGAGTAGGATGTCAAACATCAGTATATAAAGCAAAAGATATTGCAGCTATACTTTGAATTATGGAAAGTTCAGGACTGGTGCTTCCGCACTAAGAGGCATGCGGTCTAGAGGTGGCAGCTTTCCCCTCTGGTCTATTTGAGTACTTACCTTGATTCCTTGCCAGCGTGAAATTGCTCTTAGAGGTCGTAGTGCTCGAAGTGTTCGTAAAGCCCTGAATGCTCCAATACCAGACAGGCCGACGGCGTCCAATATCAAGCTCATAATGGCAATCTGCAGAAGATTTGGGGCAAAACTTAAAGCCATGTATTTTAACTTCCAAATTATCATGACTATAATCTGCTTGGTGGATTTACCCAGTGTAAGTTATAACATTAAAGACTGATCTAAAGTATGCGCAAAATGCTGTACATTATACTTCATGCTTGTAAAAACAGTAAAAATGCTATGCATAAAAAAGGTTCATAAATCGACATTGCAAAACTGTCATCTGATGTGTTAATGTCATGACTTATAAAAATCAGTCTACGATATAAAATAAATGATTTTTTTAATGGAACGAAAGATTAAGACTTACAACAACGATGACAAAATCAAGCCAACACCAGAAGTTTGTGAAGTACTTCACATATCCTATTGCTATCCATTTTAACAACATTTCGATGACGAAGATAATCGCAAAGACCACGTTACAAATGGCTAACACCTCTTGCATGCCGGGATTACTTGGGAGATGAATATCCTCAAATACCTGAAAGAAATTTGGGAAAAATGAAATAAGAGTCTACGTACCTTGAGCTTTTTGCATTATCTAATTTTGTTAAACTGTTCTTTGAGAATTTCTAGCTTATCCGCACACAAGACACCACAGTACCACTGTTACGGTTTATCAATCGCTTCCACACGGTATATATAAATACAACTATAGGATGATGATCATCAGGAGAGAAACCACAATACTCACAACGCTTTGTGTGCATTTTAAGGAACTTGAAATATTTCCAGAATGTATCCATACAAAATTCAATTCGCCCAACACGCATTTCATCCTATTGAATGTCTCATTCTGTATTGCATGTTCAGCTCGGATATCATTTGAATGCATTTTCTTCTGTAAATGAAGCCTATTATGTTCCATTCATGTAGCACAGGAATTACTCAGATAATCTAAACGACTCGGGAAGTCATTTATTTATCTCGAGCAACAAGGAGTACAGAAATGGCTGTCAATGAATATTCTTATTGCTTGAGAGAAAAAGAGCCAAAATGGTAGAACAGAAAGAAGCAAACGTATCGGTAAGGAAGGGGGAGGTGTCCCGACAACAGTTCATACGCCACCGTTTTGATCGTGTCATCAATTATGATCAGACACTGAGAGAAGCAGAAGAAAGGATTTAATTCAAATCTCCAAATCTACAGTCGCTTCGGTCACAATATTGAGAAATAAAAGCCACTTACAAAGCATTACTTTAAAAAACAATTAAAGCACATTTTTGTCTATGTTATTTTGATTTTTTCATTCATGTTGGACGACATCTTAAGTCATCTGTTGCCATCGTTAGTTGTCCTGTGCATTTTCATGTGAGTGCCAACTTTTATAAGTTCTCTGAAAATTTGAATGCATTATATTTGACGCAGAGAATTTAAGTTTAGTTGTGTTTTCGAAATATTTCAGGACCCGTGTCACTTTTTTGTTTGGCAAATATGCATACTAGTTCAATTACCGTGTAGAATCGATTGAAAAACTGTAATTTAGAAATAACTTTAACATTTAAGAGTAGTTTGAAAAGTTTTCAGTTGAAAAGAAACAGAGCGGTTGCACAGAACACCATGGACTAAAATCTAGGTAGGGGGCAGCAATTAATACTGATATAGGCACACGAATACGTAAAGGCCAACGGTTACCAATACCGAGCAGGAGGTTTTCAGTTTATTCATGGATAACCTGAAAAACATCGGTTCAAATTTTGGGAAATTGACTTACCAGCGTAATTGTGCTGACAAGAATAATTAGAAGAATGAACCACTCAAAGAATCTGTTTTCTACGACTGTGCAGACTAACTCCCTGAAGCGCCTCCACACGGAGTAGGAGGCAGATGACTCTGGGGAACGGTAGAAAGTGCACGGACATTTCCTACTGCAAAATGCGGTGCACACCTGCGGGCAACAATCGTGCACCGGGTCTTCTATTATCCCAACTTCAACCAGTGCATCCTTCTGCATAGAACTAGTGGGCCTGCTTTGGACTATCAACATTGAACCTTGCACTACACGGGCCGTTTCCTCCTCTCCTGTCTCTGAGTCTGTGTTATTGACCACTGTTATTCCTGGACGCTCGCACGTCTTGTCGTTAGAATTGACAACCGAAGATGAGAGCGCAGTGTGTGAAGTTGGACGATGCTGAATATAAAAAAAACCCAGAATTATTGGTTATCAGGAAATACAAATCATGCTCACAGTAGTCCTATATTCGTGAATTACTAATCTAACGGACTAAAAATCGTTTGTATTTTACGTGAAGAACTGAAGATGAGAAATAAACAATTATAACGTCTACATGCACCTGGGACATGTGGTCAAGGGTGTGATTGATGGGAACCGGGTGTGAGATCACTGAGAAAGTCTACTCACAAATAATACAAACCTTGAAAGAGACTCTTCAAATGTTCTCATGCATGGTTTAAAGTTAAAGATGTGTCTCTAAATACTTTGACAACTGAAATGGATTTCTGACTTAAGAAAATACCCAAGCTGTCTATGCTGATGACAATGTTATTTACCAAATTCCTGGATATGGACTGGTATGAACTGACGAGTGGTTGTGATACTTTCAGACATATACCTTTCAAAGTGCCAATAAAAAACAGACCAAATGTCTTACCCGTAGACTTACTGCACTGCCATTCCTACTACCAGCCTCTAAGTAGTTGCCGTTTGGGATGAGCGTGTTGGTAGTAGTGAACGGCGAGGCTGCTCGGGACGTGTGTATTGAGCCGTTACGTGGCATGCCATGTACAGATCCGTTGATAGAGCCGTTGTGTATCGAGCCGTTCTGATAAGGAAGCACAGCTACCAATGTATTCCGCCGACTTGACACAGGTTCCAATTCCACACCGGTAACTAAAAACACAAAGCATGACCTGGCAGTCAGTACTACGAAGTATTTGAACTGTTGGCACCATAAACCACACCATGTAATTATTACCAGTGACTGATTTGAAGTTATTCTATCAAACTTGTGAAAAGAATCCAAAGTAATAAGCTTCGAGGTTTGAAAAAATTATACTTTCTTAAACCGATAGTTCTGCTTGATTTTAGGAAAGTAAAAGGTTTTATTTATGTATTCATTACGATCGCATTTAGGAGTAAAGTAACGCAAGTGCATAAAATCTAGCACAGTAGACATGCAACCATCAAATGCTTTCTAAGCGTAAGCACTCAAAACTTTTTCTGAGACCAGGAATATCCAGTTAGTGGAAGTTTGGAGTCGCCTTTAGCGTCTCCCCTCTTCTGCTTTGGAAGTCTACGCACTGAAATTCTTTCATGCTCCAAACAATTTAATCGCGCAACAAAAAAAGGTTTGCCGACTGAGGACTTTCACCCTCTATCGTAACATTAATGTTTGTGTCTTTTTAAACAACATTTTAAAGAAACAACATTTGAGCACACGAAAAGTAAAGGGCATCGAAGGCTTCAGTCCCTCTGGCAGTGAATGGGCTATAGTCAGGAGGAAGTACAAGGACTAAGTGACGCGGACTAGTTGATTAAATAGGAAGTTAGTACTTTGTAAATGTATAGATATTCACACACTTCATGTTATTCTCAAAAATGAAAAATAGCTGGCCGTAAATTTACATGGTGTATTTGGTTTGCGATCTCGTTTGTCAGTACACACAGATGGAGAAAACTGTTCATGATGACGTTAATGATGTGGAATGTCACAGCAAGCAAACATTTTTGTTCAAACCACACCACACCCATGACTCACATTTTATACCATGTTCTTCACGATCCAAACTTATTTGCGAAATTCTGTCATCGTCATCAACTACTGTAAGCTTTGTGGAGACTTTTGTTGACTGGTTCATGACGGTGTCATTCTCACCATTAGTTTCATTCAGTTTCGAGTCCTTCATCTCCTTCTCCTCAACTCCTACTTTAGTGGATCGGCGAAACTTGCAACAACACATTCGGAAAAGGGCTTTAGCCCAGCGTTTGACCTTGGCAACGCCTTGGCCAAGGCGTGTTTCTTCCGTTTCTTCCTTCTGTAGAGTGTCCGAGGCGAAGGAGTTCAAGAGAAGAGCAAGGAACAAATTCAGTATCTGAAAGAGAAGAAGAAATTCCTGCATAAACTGCCACTCTTTTTCGAGTTCAATACACTAATTGTTAATCATTAACTCTCTAATTGAAATCTTTCAAAGTTTACAGCATGTTTTTTAAGACATACCGCAATAATGCAGAGCATTTGTATCTCTTATAACCCATGTTTAAATCTCCAAATGGAGCCTTGCGACACCACTTCCACGTTTGCACTGCAACAATCATCGGAGAAACGATTGTAGGCATTGTCATTCTTCCCAGAAAACGATGTAAAATTACCTCAGCTATGTTATAATTCAAGTAAAATTGTATCAACATTCAAGTAAAAGTTTATCAACTTGAGCGCCAGCAAAAAAACGTCTCTAGTTGTAACCAGTGTCATTTGAGCAAAATGTTGAACAAAATGTGCTTCTAAGAATGAACAACATGACATTGTACAAGATCTCTCACTTACCATCACATTTCCCACCATGTATGAAGACGTGAATATGAGAATACAAGTTGCCTGATCAGAGCAATCCATACAGTCATACAACGGCTCAATCCATTCACCACAAAGGATGCGGAAAATTAGCAACAGGGAATGGGTAAAATCCCTGAAGTGCCAGCGTGGTAAGTTGCCTTCACCGAAGAACTCCTCGGTGTAATTTTTGCCGAGCAGCTGCATGCCCATGATAGCAAAGATGTAGACAATGATAAGCAAGACGAAAGATACGTTGCCTAGGGCCCCCATGGTGTTGCCGATGATGGAAATGAGCATGCGCATTGTGGTCCAAGACTGAGCAAGTTTCAGCACACGAAGCTGTAAAAAAAAGTGCCGGTAAATTAATGGAAACTAACCAATTGATCACGGATTTCATTGCTTCGATATTGCTTCAATTTTTGGATATTTGGAAAATTGTAAGATGTTGGAAGTTTATGAGTGATTTTTTTTAAATAAATATTCAAATTACTATAGAGGCAAAATCTTCTCACAATTTTAAAAAACAAAATCTGAACTGAACTTACAAGTCTAAATGTTCTCAAGATGGACAGGCCTTGAACACCCTGTAATCCTAGCTCAACCAAACTGCAGACGACAATGATGAGATCAAAGATGTTCCAACCGGTCTTGAAAAATTTCGCATTTAAGCTGATCAGCTTCAGTACGCACTCAATGGTGAAAATTGCAGTGAACACCTTCAAGGAATAAAATAAAAGCAAGTGTTGGTTTCATTAAATTCTCAGTAAACTTATTGACCTACCCAAAATCCATTACATGTACATATTGTGTGGGCGATTTATGAAAAATTACTAGACTCTACCGCTGGTTTCAAGTAATCCATTAAGGTTTGTTCATTATATTCGCTGTTGGTACTAAGGATGCTTTCGTATTCGCAATTAAGTCAGTGTTACTGTGGTTACAGTGACGTTTTTCCATGGACGTGCATACATTTCATGCTAAACATAATACTGTACATACCCTATTTCCTATGTCAAGCACCGTTTCCCATGTAGAAGAAATCATGTGATGATCCATGGCCAGGAAAGCGGTATTAAGTAAAATGCAGAATGTGATAAACAAATCCATAACGGGGTCAAGCACGAAGAGTGCGGCGTAGTACTGGAGTTTCTTGTAGGCGCGATAGACGCTCCGAGGAATCAGACAGCGACGGCATCGTTTCTGACGGGGGCAGCATGGTACCGGCTCGTTTGATCCGTCATCAGTCTCGTCTGGATCTGATGGGACGGAACAAAAGTTGATGTCATGACTACCGGTATACCTCACTTTGGTTACTTTGAGAAGTATGAGAAGTTTGAAACGGCACATTGAAACCATGAAGTCTGCCTTATACATCACCAACATTGGAAACGCAAGTTTTGCCAATTATTATAATTCGTTGGACACAATGTCGCAGATTAAATCACAAATAATAGTAATAACTAGGACTTCACAGGACAAAAGCGGTATTTCTATTGAACAACTACTGGCCATTAATACATACTACTGTAATACTTACTTTGAATAGTCATGTTTTCATCGTCATCATTGTCCGCCTGACTCTTAGATTCCTCCTTACTAGTGTCTGGGGATTCTTCTGTGGCATCACCACCCTCAGTTTTCTGTTAAGAATAAGTTTCATGAAAGGTAAAATTCCGAACAAACATTCACTCATATTACGACGAGAAATGTGCACCAACTGGCTAGTATAGGTCTGTGTGAAGTACAAGAGACAATAGGGCATGAATCACTTTGATATCTCATAAGACAACAAGCACAATCCCTCATGAAATTACGCTGAATCTGTTGCTTAAACATTGGCATTCGTTGTTAAGCTGTGGGTGCATGTGGCTTTGGATATCAGTCGACATGTACATTTATCTGGTAACGATGTAGTAATAATGATCAATGGCGGTACAACTCTAAAAAATAACTGATTACATTATCAGAAAGGCGCAAAAAAACCCGGCAAATATTAAACTCCTTTATAGCTTAATTTTTAATAGCGTAATTTTTCGCGATAGCGTGGTTTAACCACAGCAGATGTGAATAGCTGTAGTTTGGAAGCCAGTATTTCAAAATATTGATTTTACCGCTCTTCCAATTTAAATCATCTACACACACGAACAATACACCAACACAGCACGCCGAACGTTAGTGATTCTGGGTCAGCATACTTACGTTGTCACTATCATCGTTGAGTTCCTGTACAGATGTTATGTCCTTTGCCCGGAAGCATTGCAAAAATTTAAGTGATATTAACAAGAGATCGCAATTTAAAAGTGCAGCCTCTCCGCTTCAACTAAATGCTACATAAAAAGTTCCCTTCAACTATTACAGTGAATATCTGGCATCAGTGTAAAATCAGAATGGCACTAAACACTTTTAAAACTAACCAAAAATAACGAATCAATTGAACAAATATTTAAGATTAAAAGAAAAGAAACACAGAGGAATTTTTAAAAATCTCCAATGATTGTCGTGAAAAAGTTGAAGTTTTACTGTCATAGACCCGTCAGGGTTAAATATCAAGCAATCCGAATATCCTTCGTTTAAATATAACGTAATGGCAGAAAACAATTATCTGGACGTAACACATTAGCATTACCTCAAGTAAGACGAATAGTTTGAAATTATCTTGCAAGGCTTATACTCACTTCATCTTGCAGAGAACCGCGTTGAATTTCATCCTTTGGTAGGCATTGTAATGGCAAAGAAAGAGATTTAAGTACAAGCCAACAGATATGATACTTGCGGAAGGATTTAAGACTATGAGAATTATTCCTTGTTCCAAGTGATGTGAATCACCTGGTTCTTCTCTCGGTGTTTGGTTCACACCGTATTGGAGAATATATCACTCCAACTGAAGAAATTTTTTCCACAAAAGCTATTCCTGATAAATAATTACCTGAGAAACCTTAGATGTGCTGTCACTGCCATTATCCATCTTCTCAATGTCGACGAATGCCTGGTTAGACTGGCTAATTTGCCCTGCATCGTTTTCTTGAAGCTGCTTCAACTGTAATTGGCGCAATTTTTCCCGTCTCTCTTTCCGCTTTCGTTTCTTCTCTGCCAGCTTCTTTAGTTTCTCAGCGTCCATACTGAGAACGTTTTCGCGAATCTGCTGTGCTTTCAACGCTTTTTCCTGCAAGTAATGGGAGGATAGTTCATACTATTACTTGATATACTGTTAATTAAGGAAACAGGATCCTTCTGATGCAAGGGTGCGCTTAAGCATACTTTAGGGACTAGACGTTTTTCAAGCTTTCAGTCACGTTAGAATCATATTCCCACTACCGGAGTTCATAACACAATTACGCATGGTGGTTCATGTGACCTGTTAAGGTAACATTATCTCCCAACACATACATTTTCACATTTTAACCACTCCATACCAAACTTAAACTGGACTAAGAAGCATTAAACTATAGTCTTACCGTGGTTAACTTTTCAGCATCTTTGAACCGTGTCATGATCTATCCACAAATAGTTGATATACCTTATTCATCGTCAGTTATCGACCAGTATGCATACAACCAGTAACTGTCTAAAGATGTATCCACCGCTACCTGGCCATATACGCTGGTATATACCTATTCATTATATGTTTAACATTTTGTTGTGCTTCGGTTACCAACCTTTCCCTGGTTTTCCATCTCCTCTGTGTATGCCAGAGATACCACTGCCAGCATGAGATTAACCAAATAAAATGATCCAAACATGACGGTAATGAAGAAGAATAGCATGCTCAATGGACCAGTCGCACGAATAATCTGAAATAAACAAGGCATAAAAGAGCAATCACAGAAACCAGAAAAGGCAACAAATTAATTTTAAATGAAGCATCATAATACAAGTAGGTTCAAAATCTGATTGGGCGTCCATTGCTTTGTCTGATGTGAAATTAACGGAGGTAAATTTGGCAGCCAATCCCGACAAGCTCAGGGGTGAGTGGTAAGACCTCAGTATTAGTAAGACAGAGGTGGGCTCGAAAATGGCCTTTAAATTAATTGCATGCATAAGACATTGCAGATATGTTAAACTGAAAGAACTCATTCTCACCAAATTATAGACGTCTTCCCAAAAGTCCAATGTAACGACTTGGAAGCACGTAAGTAAAGACATCCCAATGTTGTCGAAGCCTGTGTATCCGCCGTTAGGGTTGGGCCCAATGTCCTTTAGACACGTATAGTTCTCAGGACATGGACTGTGAGCAAAACAAATGTCAAAGAGTTTAAGCTTGTGACCAGGTTTTAAAAGTAGGAGCAATGTGTCTGCAAGATAATTTCCTTCTGTTTACATGTGTTTACGGCGGCGAAGCTTATCTTCTAACAATCATTTCGGAACTTACACTATTACATAGGCATTTTCAGAAGATTATGGCACAATTGCATTTATGAGCAATGTAATCCAGATGGTACGGTTGAAACTTAAATTTCTGCGGTTTTAATTGCCGTTATGTCGAAACAACGGTTTAACCTTTTCATTGTTTTCCTTGTTTTTAAAACGTAGTTGTTATGTAACGAAGAGTCAAGAAAGTAAAACTCACCTCCATCCCCGTCTGAGAGTATTCAGCATTACACAGAAAGAGAAAAATAAACAAAAAGAACATCAGTAAATGTTACAGCGATCACCTTCAGTTACAGACATGTCGAAACCAATGACAATTTCACTGGATACATGCGAGTTAAGAAAATGTGTAGGTAAACAGTTTGTGACCATATTGTATATTAACATTTTGTGTCCATAAAGCTGGTATACATAAAAAGGGAAAATTTTAAGATGCACAAGATTTTCTACAAGTGTTTCCATTTTTGCGGCATGCAGCTCACATAAACGAAGATATCAGTTAACTGCCTCCATAAAAAGGTACATTACATAGTGTGGCATAACATCTGTGCTTAAGATAGCGCATTCACTCGAACCTCTATACTTTCTTGTAAGAAACATGTAGGGTATGTTGCAGACATTGAGTCCTATCCGGTTCGTAAGTAACTTCGTCACAAAGGTGGACGCGCCACACGATTTCCAGGCTCCCAATGGACGATCGCAGAAGTTGCGCGTTAACTTCCGGTTCCGTGGCTCCACATGAACGGCGATCAATGCATGTAACCCTATGTGTAGTGCACGTGTGCAGTGGGTGTGGTTTAAACTGAAGTGATGTCATACTTACGAACCGGATTACGCACAATGCCCGTGACAGAGCGCAACAAAATCGGCCTCATTTATAGACTGATTCTCACCCCACAACTAAAAGTCTCAAAACAAATAAGACGTGATCCAAGACAAACATTTTTTGCCTTGCGGCTTTGTTTTTTTAAAGCAAAACTTCAAAATCTATGTACACAAGCGAAGGACTCTATCATTCATGTGAACATCTGAAATTGACAACTTGCGATAGCACACCCTTAAACTTGCCAATTTCCTTGGTTTAGGGCCTATAAGGACTCCGCATTGTACCTCGTTGGTGTATTCAGGGGAGCAGGTTGCCCTTAGGGACATGTAGTCTTTTGTTCAAAACTGAACTTTCTGTTGTTCAAGCAAGTAGCACATAGGCAGGTTGACCCTTACTTACCCTGGGCCAGATATATTACTGCACACCCTTGGCTCACCGTCCCAATAGTACCAGTTCGCTATCAACATAAGCAGAGAAGAATTGTCAAATTTCGGTTGCTGGAATTGTGGCCAAGATGCCTAACAAAGTACTGTTCTCAAATAAATCACTGTTTTCCAAAGTATTTGGCTGCTCCGTAGTATTTAGTTGCTACGGCATTTTCAATACGTCAATATAGGTCAATTATCTACAACCATTCTGCATTTGAAAGCACTTGATTGAATTTTGGCTCTACGTAGGATAAATTACCTTTTGTAAGTTTAGAACATAGAACAAGCGTTTGTATAAGCAAACTTGCCAGATCAACTTTATGTTATGTGTTTCTATAATTCTTACACTGGTTTCAGTTCAAGTCACCCAACATCCCTGCGAGGCTCGTTTCCCTAAATAAGACTTACGTGGGAAAACTTTTTTTTTAATTATGGTTTACTTGATCAAAAATCGGTATACGTCATCGGCCATCACAGTAGCAACATTATACTGAGGAATAGGGAAAGTACCGTTGCATTGATTAATCCGTTTATTTTACCAAACTGGGCCCCGGACTCGCATCAGCACAAAATCGCGGTATGTATGTGTCTTCGTAGTCAACAGTCTGTGACACCATCATTAGTCTTTGCCTCACCTTACGGTCACCATCGGAGGGAAGGAAACACACAGACATAAATATATATTGTCCTTATAAAAAGCTCCTGAAGGTATAAAGACAAGTTGGAAACTTACTTGAATTTTGCACAAAGTTATACCAGTCCTCCTCAGTGTCGTTGAAAACAGTGATATTATAGTCCACAACGCATTTGTTGTGTAGAACTCCCATGTAGAGTTGCAAGGAAAGCAGGGCGAAGATGGCAAGTCCAAAGAAAGTCAATAACAACACCTCCCCTAACATCTTCAACGATCGTAGTAAGGCGTTGATGATGCTCTTAAGACCTGTCAATTATGCAAAGTTTCCAGAATTTGAATCCCTGCCCATCAGATATTAAACAAATGCATGGTTCATGATGATGTGCATACTTTGCTTAGAATTCTATGAAATGAATTGCTGCGCCGAAAGTTAATGAAATAGAAAACCCTGACTTGTTTCCTTGCTGACAATGCACAATGACTGACAATACAAAATACAAACAAGGTGCTCATAAGGAACAGGTAAAGACTTACTAGTAGACTGATTTTTGTAATGCCATGTCTTGCTTGAAAGTACTATTTTTCAGGGCGTCAAATACCCCCAAAGTATCGACCTCGACAACAAACATTGACATCGACAACAAAAATACGGAACGAAAAGCAAATCAACATAAAGAAACAATGTGTAGTCAAAGGAGCCGATCAAAATTGTCTTACCAGGGATAACAGAGATGGTTTTGAGAGCTCTTAACACTCTAAATGTTCGAAGACCGGAGAGGTTGCCGACTGGTACATTTAAAAAACCAAGGAAGAATGTCACGTACCTACAAAGGGAAAGGACGGTAAATGTAACATCATTAATTAACTGTCAGAGAAAGAATATCTACTTGACCTTTTCGACGAAACTCACTGTGTTGAAGTCTCTTGTTTTACTTGGATACCGTCAGGGAACGCTTGTGAGATCATTTGAAAAATTATTGTCTTCTAAAACGCTTAATTTTTCGCTCGTAACAAGGTTTGCCACACGATTTATATACAATTCCAAACTGAAGGAAATTCAAAAATTTTGCATTATAAACTATAACTCAGACAGTCCACAGGAGACGAGACGTCAAGGAACTGTTGACATCGTCAAAAGTACAACTATTTTCCCTTTCAAATAACAGTTTTTGACCGAAAACAGTCAATGCAACAGTGGACTTCAAAGAACCTAGATATTGGTGTTAACTTATTTCAGTTTTGGAGCCTTCATAAATGATTCCCCAAAAGTGAATAACACCAAATTAAAGAGCTACACCGAGGACAAATGCACGCTGTCACAAAGAAAATTTACTTACGCAAGAAGAATGACACTAAAGTCCAACCAGTTCCAGGGATCTCGTAGATATGTATGCTTCTGCAGTACAAATCCCCTGGCGATTATTTTGACGATCATCTCTGTGGAATATATTGCTGTAAACACGATCCTACAAATGACAAGCATTTTGGGGCTGATTAAGATAACAGGCATTTGTAAAAAGCATGAGGAAATATAAAGTAATAAAACAAAACAACAAATATCCGTTTCACCTTTACAGAATTACTGCCAACATTCCAAGATAAATGACGTATTGTTGCATTGAATTAACAAAGATAAAATATGACGAATCCAATGTAATGAAAATCAAACGGAAAACTTTTTTAAAAGGTCCGCTAATACAATCGAATTTTTTCCCGACGTAGTGTTGCTTGAACAAAAAGTGCGTGGGTATGGCCAAAATAAAGAGGCTATTATAATTTCTTGATGTTTACTGTCTTAGACAGACCTGAATGAGTGAAACAAAGTACACTGTATAGACTATACAGTGAAAGTTCGTGATACGATCAAATGTCTTCGAATAGTCTTGGAGTAATCTTAATTTGCAAACAGATGACGTTCCCTAAGTTCAATGTATACTTGAAACCAACTGCCCTCGACCTTAGTGCAATTGATTGGAATATTGAATCTTGGGAGCGTCATTTTTTGTAAAAAGAAAATCAGGTTCAACTTTCAGCTAATGAAAAATTAACGTTTCAAACATCACTTACTCGGATATTTCGAAAACCAATGGTCTGTGGATAAAGAGTAGAAAAGGGAATTATTCTACAAAAACCAAGACAATAATCCTGATCATTTTAATCTTAAAGGTTGAGGATGGAATCCATACCTGTATATTCTCCTTCCAGTATCGTTGTGATACATTTTAATCGTGTTTTGTGGTAATTTTACGGCCAGTGTTATGAAAATACGTCTTATATCCGTCAGGCACAATACTCAATTTGTACAAGAGAGGTTGGCCCAAACGTCACCTTCTCCAACTGGCAAGAGCTGCATCACGTACTCACACACGTCAAAGCGTACAAAATGACCGCAACAACAAAACGCTACGTGCGTGTCGATTTGAACTGAACTTCACTGATGTCTTTACGTACAAGAGGTGAGTCACTGAACAGCCCAAATTGGCATGGAATGCATCCCCCCATGTGTGAGGTCAAAATAAGCCTATTTGAATAAAGATATGTCATACGTGAGAAGGAAAGAAAGTAATCGGCATATTATCAAAAAGCGTCACCAAAACCCTAAGAAAACACCACCAACAAATAAAGCAAGGATGCCGAGACCGTGAGTAAGACTTTTGATTTTTTGCTCTCCCAACATCAAGTTGAATGTGGCCGAGACCACATTCGCTCTTGAACCCCCCCCCACATACACCCACACCAATAGCTGGATACGCTACTGAGCGAAAGTCATAATCTACAAAATGTGCAATGTTACTTATTAATTACCTACCATCCCTTGTTAATCACTATTACCATGGGTAATATAACGCAAATGGATCTAATAGGATTTAGTCTCACAGAGAAGAGAGGGGACATTCATTCTAACAAACCAATTAAGTGAACTTACTCGTCGCTGCTATCAAACCGAGGCGCATCCATTGCTAGGAAGCCACAGTTCACTAAAATGGTGAGGATGACTAGTACATCAAAGAATGTACAGTAAATGTTAAGGAAGTAAATATAAAGTCTTAAATGAATGAAATGAATGGAAATGTATCAATGTGACGTGCATGGATGTTGTTGCAGCTTCCGATGATCCTTTTTTTCCTCTTATTCCATATGGCATTCAGATTCTGCCGGGATCATCGTACCATTACAATTACAGAAGGCGCGGAACCGGGGGGGGGGGGCTGACAACAAAAATACTCGATATTAACATTCACTTAAAACAAAGGATATTGGTTCGTTAGAAGAAAGAGCATTGCTTTCCGGAGGGGATTCAGTGGTGTCAGCAGGTGTAGAGATTTGGTGGAGCTGAACCTGAAGAGATTGGTCTTACCGAACCGTCTACCAACCAGGCAGAATGTCTGAATAAGAAAAATAATAAGCAATAAAGTTACATAGATGGGCATGGTTTTGTAATCTCTACATTTTGAAAATGATGTCTTGAGGATGAACCAAACTTGAATCTTTCAATGAAATCTTCCTCATTGGTTTGAATTGTTGTAATTCATGACAAATTTGCACGATCCTCTCTCAAGAGCGGGACGAATAGTCTGCTCTGGTGTGTAATTTGGATCTGTTGACTTGAGAATCAGGAGTCACATGACAACTCGAAGACTCAATACCCTGATAGTGCCCTGCCAAACATCTTCGAATCATTGTGCCTCAAAAAAGGCACCTGTAAATCTTTGCAACAATAACGAACTCTGACATCGTTCGTGTGAAAACAGCCTCTCAGAAGACGAAAAATTCTCTGCGTGAGAGGACGTTTAGGTCCATTGTGGAGGACAATTGGACGTTTGTCCTAACTGCTTGCTCAATGATGAATCGCCCTGGGTGAGCGTCTTCTAGTGAACAGCGCAAGGTTTACATCTCTCTCGGGTTGATAATGAGGACTCTTTAGAAAATGCCCATCAAAAGCGACGCTTCGGTTGTCAGTTGGAATTTGAGCGAGCCTCAGTAGACTGTTTTCCAAGTATTTCTGAACTGTGCTCGTCATATAAGCATGAATGTCAATGCTTCACGGCAAAAGCTGGACTTGTGACACTGGGTGCATATGTCAGCATTTCTAGTCGATGACAACACAGCAAATAAATTACACATTTTACATCAATGATCAGTTAGTGTATTGGTTAAGTTAAACTTTGATATAATGAGGGGACACGAACTGAAGTTTTATGCACCCTCCATCGCTGTAATCACAAATACGTTTATTCCATTAAGAGATCGGAGAAAATATAAATCTTCACCTCTAACCCAACGTGCGTTATTTTACTTTCCTCTTGTGTCATTCTTCAAACCCTCATCATCTTCAAGACGAGAGTTCTTTGGAATCTAAGCGCTTATCCGGCTTCCTTAAGAATGGCTTTGTTCCTGAAAGACCCCAGCACTCGACGAGTACACAAACAACCCCTGATGAGCCGTTTCAGTCATAGGCTGATAAACATTAAGCCGGTTAGGATTTGGAACTAAATGTAGGCCATCTTAACTGTGGCTCTAATTTTTTTCCAAAGTCTCATATAATAAGAGCGTAAATCGCATCATTCCTTAGGCCTAATCTTTCTTTATTATTGTTCATGATAAACCTCAAGGTAACGGCTGCGTTTAATTTATCTGACAGCATTCAGTCTGTCTACTGCTACTTTTCACTGTATTTATTTTGACAGAAGTGATGATTGTAGTTAGCGTTGTGGACGTATTACCTTTATTGCACGTATCGGAATTCATTCGTGGTTTAACACGGCCAATTGAAATTACAAATTTTGCATCAACTCATGCTGTAGGTTAGTTAAACAATGATGTCATTGGCTTTGTTCCTGAAAGACCCTTAACACTCAATGAGTACACACACAAACTCTGTTTAAAGGTTGATAAGCGTACAGGATTTGGATCGAATTGTAAGTCATCTTAAGTGTTGCAGGAATTTTTCAAAGTCTTTTCTAATAAGAGCGTATATCGCTCCAATCCTTCAATCTGTCGTTATTAATATTCATAATAAACCCAAAGGTAGTGGGTGCGTTTACCTAACACCATTCTGCTTGTCTGTTGCTGTTTTCATTGTATTAATTATAAATAAACTGAATTGAATTGTAGTCACGGATTGGATATATATCACCTTTATTGCAAATGATTTCAAATTACGACTGCAAGAATTACATTTCAGTAAAAATGGAAACATAAAACAAATGCACTGTAAACAATTGAACACATTCACCTAATGGAGAGACCTGAATTTTGCACAAGCAGAGAAGACTGGATCCCACAACAGTTCTTTCTGCATTTGTTGATGACTTGAATTGATGTGATACTTATATACAGTTGGGGCAAGAAGTTTACACACAACTGGTAGAACAAAAGCAGTTTTCCTCGAATTTCACTTCATTTCACGCATTCCTACCAACTTTTCTTTTCATGAGGACAGACAAGATAGGTCTCCACTTAATGTACATGGTGTATGCATCAAATAAAAACACCCAGAGACATATACATGATTCATATTTATATTAACCAAAAAATCAGAAGTTAACATACTCCAACCCTCATATTTAACGCCACTTTCTGTATTTTTGTCACATCTCATAGTCGCAGTAGACCACTTTCTGAAGTGGTTTTTGAACGACAATAGCTCTAAATTTTCACAAATGATTTTTCAGAAATTTTGAACAATACAAAATGTCTCTGAGAATTCAAATTGAAGTAAACACTATGAACATTCAGTTGACAGATGCAGTTTATCTGACCTAAGAAAAGAAAAAGTTGGCAAAACTATTTCCTACAGCGAAAAATTGAGGAAAACTGTTTTCCGACCAAGGGTATGTAAATGTTTTTGCCCCAACTGTATATATACACACACATACGCTATACTTATCCGCATTATTTTGTTTCGCACGTTACTTTCCTGACTATAAAAAATAAGCAAATAAAAGACAAAAATTGCCAAAAATCTACCCATTGCGATCTGAACCAGTTTGACCAAAATGTAAAAAAAATATCCTCCTTGTAAGGAATGAATACAAGTTTTAGGATACGTTATTCATTCCACTTTGTCTACAAATTGCAAACTTAATTTTAAAAAAAATGTTACGTTCTTTGAAGAACCATGTCCTCAGTGTACATAATGCAGCACAGACACTAATTAGCTCATTCTACTTGCATAATTAGTACAATAGCCGAGTACAATCTAAAATTAGCGTTTTGTTTGAGCACTTTAATTGAAATCTGAATAGCACACACATTGACAGTAATTGTACCATTAAACAACGTCTACTGGCGTGGTCTGGAGTGGCGGGCCTTAAACCAAGATGGTCTTGAGTCCGATGATTTCGAATTGCTCATCAACAGTAACAAATCAATAATCACCATCCAGCTTCTAATACATGTACTTGATACTGTTGGTAGGCCTATAAGGTAAAACAAGTGCTGGTTTTCTTTTGTAACATTTGGTGTGCATTGCTTCATAGAATTTTGATCGATGGTTTGTATATCATGTTGATAGCCAGGAGGTTTGTCTTTTAATCATAATAATGTCTGAGATAACTGAAGCTTTGGAAGTTTGCACCAAATTACAATCCCATGATGCAAACCTTCAATAGTTTGTCACTGACGTCACATCTTTAGGCAGTAATGGAAATCGATAGAGGCCCTGGCAAACTGTGCCTCGTCTTTGTGTCGACCACACAAACCCTGGCAGAATATCGAACGATGGTTCTTTGGAGGGGTCTGATATTGAACGGATACCCCTTGTTTTGGATAGTTTGGGAAAGTTGTTTGTGCCTCATCACAGTAACCAACACCGAGCATGTTGGCGCGCAACTGTATTCTGCTGCAGTGAGGGCGGGTGACGTATTACTACGGAGAATGAGGACATTTTCAAATACCGGTATCCCAGAGATCGCTCCTGTGTAGTCCTAACTGTGCAAATTACTCCTTGAAAAGACACTTGAGTGGCTTTTGTATGTTGATTAGTTAAAAAAGTTGTCCATACGCTGTATTTTGCCTGAGTGTTCTTGCGGGTCCCAGGTAAGAGGTAACAAGGGCCATGTCGCCCCCCCCCGAAAAAAACAAGCCTTTTTATTTCGAAAAATGGAACAGAAAAGCTACTTAATCTAAGTCATTTTCCTCACTTGAAAATGCCTTTTGGAAGTCCTTTAATAAGTGTACCATCGCCCCCTTCAAAAAGGCCATAAAAGCTTACATGAAAATGGACATAGACATGAAAATATTTCCAAATTATTTCCAAACAAGTTTGGCAGCCTGAAAATTTGGTTCTAATCTGTCCTTGTTCTTAATTTTATGACAAAGGGAGCGGATGAAGATAAAGAAATTAATATCTCACGTAAGAACTTGAAATGAATGACAGGATTCAAGGTATCAAACAGTGGAATATAATCATCCTTTAAACGATATTCACCGAAATCACTCAATGTAAATTCTGATGGATCATCCATTTCCGAGGTGTTTATCATTAAACGTCTGATTACGTTTGATGCATGAAGCGCTCACAAAACCCAACATTTTGTGTTTAAACTCTACAACAAGTTCTCGAAGCATTTCGTTCAAATCCTTAATCTTTTAGAAGTTCTACGCTTGTCTAACTTCCCAATACGCATGCAGGCTTTTCTAGTTCAATGTTCGCCTCTTCACATTAACAACTTATGGCAACACTATGGCATAAATGTGAAAAAGTACGAAACATTAAAAAACTTTCATAAAGGACATAAGCTTTGTGACGAGTTTCTAGTTGTAATTTTCGGGTTTTTTCATGAGTTGTCTACATTTTCGCTCAGGGGTTATTAATTTTTTGTTTCAGAAAACAAGTCTATGTTTCCATAATTTCATAAATTAACATCAGGAGAACTTCCACAAAGACTACGAATTACCAGTTTTTGTCAAGGCTACACGAATCTCAAAAGGATGTTTTTGAGGGTCATCATATAAACCCTTTCTTTTTCATTTTTTAAGTGTGAGATTTTTTGGCAGTACCGACTTTTCTAGTGTGAAATTCAGACATGAGCATTTGTTCAAACATAGAGTTTTCGTTAAAAAGAAATATGCCGGCCACATTATTTCATAATTAAAAACACAATTACCTAC
Source organism: Acanthaster planci (assembly GCF_054643075.1). Lineage (NCBI taxonomy): Eukaryota > Metazoa > Echinodermata > Asteroidea > Valvatida > Acanthasteridae > Acanthaster > Acanthaster planci. Next base: position 17,695,162 of record NC_141781.1, on the reverse strand, counting down.
TGACGCATCTTGCACCATACCATGTTTAAAACAGTAGTTCAATGCGTTCAGGTGTAATTAAACACACACTGTTTGAATTTGATGACTAAAGTCTAAAATGATTTCAACTAGGAAACGAGTATTTTATTCCATTTTTGGCACCTTCGTGTACGCACGCTTCAACTGGAACTGGAGCTGACTGTGACTTTTGTCATCGCATCTTCACGTTTTTGCTCTGTTTATAAGATAAGGTATTACTGGATCGACGCTGACGACTTTTGCAGTTTTTAAACCTTATCATTTACAGACAGTATCGGTCTTACTCTAATTTCAGACACATTTTTCTGACAAGATAAGCAGTCATCATGGTGTCTTAAATTTTCTGCAAAAACGAGTTGAGTCTTCACTCTAGTCTCCACTAAGAACACAGACTTTTTAAAATATTTAATAATTTTTGCAGGGTGAGTCAAGCTTTCAGAAAGCGGAGGCGGGTTAACAAACAAATGGGTCGAAAGGCTGTCCAAGACATGACCATCTGGGGTCCGAAAAATACCCCAAAAATGAAAACTGCGATGCTTTTCATAAATTTAAATGGAACTAAAGCGTTATTGTTGGTTTTGTATTCTGTTTAACACTTAGTTCCATTTCACTTTTATCGTTGCATTAATTAGCGGATGAAAAGGGCTTGCAATCCCCACAACCAAACCCAAGATCCACGCGGAATACAGATTATCAATGTGTTAACCAAATTAATAATCTATAATTGTAAGCTGGTTTGAGAAACTAGGAAAGAACTCGTGGCATATCAAAAATTATCGTTGTGCGTTACTTACCCGCTCATCTTGTCTAACAGCATCAAGTTCTTCAATTGGTTTCCCATAAAGTGATTTTGGGAAAGTGCCCAGGTGATCTGGAAGTGGTTTGCCTTCGAGAAGATCGGTGTCATACACCTTTCCGGTGGCTAGAGCCTCTTCATCTTCTTCCGGATCTGACATAAGGCTGAGACGGCTGAATGCCCGCTCCGGCTTCGGCCCATTGTGTCTAAGCTCTAGCTTACGCAGTGACTCTTTCGTTAGACGTCTGAAGTTCGGATTGGAATCGTCGTTAGGCATTTTTGATCGGAGATTCTTTCTTCCTAAGGGAAGCATGTGTTCATGTTGATATCAGCCTTGTCCGGTTCCCTCATGATCACCTGTAAGAGTGACCGATTCCACGATTATGCCCATTATCCGCGATGGTTGACATGAGATGCATAGCCATTTTAAGTCTGTACTCCAATCCACCAAAATCTCTAAAAAAAAAAAACCTATAGCACAATGCCAGCGAGTCTGCTTTTCACTACAACTGTAATGAATCCAACATCCGTAGCATCCTGTGGTCGTTGTACTTCCAAACGTGTTTCTATATTTGGTTGATCAGTTGGCCATGGCGATAAGATCTTGTGGCTAGCCAGCTTCAAGTTGCTGATCCCCCTCGACCACACTACCGCTACTGCAAAGGCGTAGTGTTAATACCGTTTATCGATCGTCTTCTTCCCTCGTTGTCCACCTTAAACCAGTTTCCGAGACAAACTATCTCCTTTACACCAGCAAATTGTAAAATATTTTGTAGATTCAACAGTCTGTGGTGCTTTTAATATCATAAGTCCATGCGGCAAATTCGGATTCACTCCAATTTAACAGTTATATTCCAATTAACTGTCTACCGTTGTAGAACTCTCAAAGACGGTGGTCCCATTCTTCTTTCGGTAAGCTCAAGAGCACTCCGGCAGTGGTGTGATGATTGTATCAGCCCTGAAACAGGGGATTAAACGATCTGAGGGGGTCGACTTGAGGGAGTTTATTCCCCAGTTACCATAGTGCTGTCATTATGTTCAACAAGCTAGAGAGCGCATGCGTTGATACTGCATATAGGGTCGTGCAAGTTGCTATCTTTGAGCGCTCTCCCACTGTAATGCTAATGAAGGCTCAAGAGGATTTTCTTGGCCTATTGTCGGCCCTCTCCTTCTCCAAATCTCCTTGTGGTTTTCGTTTGCTCCCCCAATTGTTTATTTAGGACATAGAGGCGCGATGGACCCGTTATGAAACGGCTAAGGTGTAAACTGACGGTGCGCATGTCGTGCTTTTAATTTTAATTCAGATAAATTGTTCACTTTTCTTGCATGAGAATTGAGATCATGTGCACTACCATTGGAAGCAAAGCAATAATATACATTTCACGGAAACATACAGAAGCAAAGAATAACCAGCATTCAGTCTACTTTTTCTAATAATGTCAGATACACGATTAGACGAACGGACACCAAAAATTTACAAGAATTGTAATACAAGTGTATACTATTAACAAATGTGCTTTCATCGAAGCCTTCAAGTTTTTGAACTCACAGAAAGGTCAAGCAGGCACGAGATACTGCTTCAACCGTTTCGTTCTTTCATCCGAAGCACCACAGAGTACCTTGCGGGCAAGTACGATTTTCTGGATCGCACGGTCGTCTTATCTGAACGAGTTTGACAAACCGACAAATTGAACGCGGACAAAAACCATGCCACTGGTTATATGTAATCAGTTTCGTGAATTACGTAGTAGGCGATAATTATATTTGAAATCAAAATTACCGAGGGAATCACACGATGGTCCAACTCCCGTCAACCCAACAATACTCTCGACGACAAAATTGTTTTTGAAATAAAGTTGACGTTCTACATTCCACTCATTTTGTTATTTCTTTATCGTATTACTTATACTGTTCTATCAACTGTGCTTAATGTTTTGCATCTGCGCCGTATACAATGACGAAATATGACCATCATAGGTTTAAACACATCATGGTAGCAGGTTCGTGTAACATCTTGAAGTGTTACCCAAAATAGATGCCACGCAAATCATACCAATGGATAATTTGTGAAACCAAAGTCCATACATGTGATTTGCCCATCTGCAGAGGCGAACCGACCGGGGGTGTGTGGGAGAGTGCAGCACCCCCCCCCCCCATTAATTCCAAGCGGCAAATAGAGGTTTGTTCGGTAACAGAGTAAAAAATAGTACATAAATGTATACGTTTGCCGTCGGCATTTCCCCTGAAGCATGAAATGTAGCGTACCACGAATCACTTTGTGAATTTTACAAGACACGAGTTCGCGAACAAGTTACAAATCGGCAAACTGACCGTGGCACCCCCCATGCCTTCGCTACGCCTCTGCAGGGCAATCAGTAGAAATTTAAGCAAAACGCGCACGGTCAATGAATATAGTTCACAGCCAGACATTTACGTTCAATCTACCAATTATAAAGAGTAAGCGCAATTCCTACTGTTGGTAAGTTTGTTCATAGACCATCGTACATTGGACTACCATGACTGAGTAGCTATGCGGGCGCGATTCCCTTGCACAATCAAGGGCTACTCCTGCTTCACACCCCTCTTTGGAACCCCTCTTCATCTTTGGAACCAAGTTCTTTAATAAATGTATTTTGAAGAGTAAAGGCAAGGCTGTAACAAACAGCTATGAAAAAAACCTCAAGAACTATAAAGTCTGCTTGGAAACTGGTGTTTCTGAATGAATAAATAACATTGAGGATTTTAGGATGAAAACAGGACATCCACTTCAAACGTTCAAGGTATATTAAGAGAAAATTAGTGAAAAATAGCACAGACGAGGTTTTGTTCGCCCGTTGAAAAATAGACTTTAGTCATTGCAACCCAATGGCGCCATTTTTTTTATTGCCCTGCGGGTTATTAACATCTGTAGTTCCTTCATTTTTGTCGAAAACATTCAGAAATGTAACGTGCATATAACAGTTTAAACTGTGTTGAAGTTTGCGCTTAATGTAAATAATCTAAAGGTATTTGACGTTACTACATGCATTAAGGTAGATGATTCTAAAGGAAAACTCCAATCTGACTTAGGGCTAGCCTTCTTATGGAGTACAAGTAGGCCTACTGTTTTCTAACTTCTTGAACAGCACACTGAATGCTAGGTGTTGGTTTTTATTTTGATATCGCCCACAGACGGGTCTCCTGCGATGATTTAGTTCCCCTTGTCCTTATGCAGGCAGCCAACTAGATCAGATGTTTTTCTCAGATAATTTAACGCTTACATCACACAAATTTCCAGGAAACGATGTATTCACTTCAAGATCAGTTCCCCCCCCCCATCATATGGGTGAATCTCCGACATCAATTGCTTTATTCATCACTGGATTTCAGCGAAGACGTAACAGGCTTAACTAACTGGGGTAAATTTCTAGGGAGGACATGGGGTTCACCAATTTTTTATTTATTTTTTTTTGGGGGGGGATCCAATTAACTATCGCCTGTACGTAGGTTGTGTACATTTCCAAAATTCAAATGCACGACCTCTGCTGAGGGTGGCCACGCCCCCTTGCCCCTCCCCATCAGTCCATTGAATACTTCAGACTTGCAGCGTTCTAATTTCGTCCCCTTGTGTAGCAATCGAAGATTTATTGAAATGAAGATTATTATTATTATTTTTAATTATGTTTATTTATTAACACGTTAACACGTTAAAAAACAACATTTAGGTAAAGGGTGAAGCATAGATCTGCTTTTGTAGCCTAACCTATTGACAGACATACATATTATAGCATTGGACAATACAAGACATGAAAATGTTTTTGGCAATGATACACATACGGACAAACACTGACAGACAGGAGATAATACAATGCATCAAAATACAATTCTAGTCGGTACAGGTAACGTATTCAGAAAGTATTAGATTTTTCAACTTTGTTAATAAAGTGGGCGCTGCTTTTATAATTTCATTTAGACTATTCCAGTATTGGACACCGCATTGTACAAGACTATTTTTGTGTAGTGAAGTTCTATTGGTATCAACATATAATTTCTTTTGAGAGGTACTTCTGGTATGATATGAGTGAACATTTGAGGTAAGTTTAAAGTATGATTTAAAATACGGTGGCAGCTTATCATTCATACATTTATACATAAATTTACCAAGTTAAGTGATATTTATAAAGGTCAAATACCTTTAGCACTTTATGTGTAGAGAACAGTGGGGCCGTGTGGTCGTAATATCCAGCATGAGAAATTATTCGGACAGCACGTTTTTGTAAGATGTACAATTGGTCACAATTTAAAAGAGGATGGAGATAACTTTTAAAAGAAAGAATAGAAACTGGACGAAACCCCTTGGGCCGACAAAAGGAAACCTTTATGACTTTGACAGGAATTTTCGTTCGAAAAAAATTCAACTGTATCCTTTTTAATGTGTAAACTTTGGTTTTTTATTCTTTTATTTCTTTATTTGTGCGTAGATACTTTCGTTTAAGTTTTTAATAGTAATAACCATGTAATTCAGTTTAATTGCAAGCTGCTAAATAAAATGAAATATTAAATTTGAAAGCTATAGGCCTACAAAGTTACCTTACAAGCTGTATGCTGTCCAGACCGCATTGCTTATTTCACTGAAGCTTTCTGAAGATAGAGGCTATGTCAAACCTATACACGCTAACAGAGTGCAGAACTTACCCTTAAGGTGGGTCTTAAAGATTGGGTAACTTTTTCTCACCTAACCGTACATTTAAAACATTTGGAGACGAAAAATGTGACAACAGCAGAAAAATTAAGGATCTTTCCACATTATAACGCTAATTGAAGGGACGTATCCAAGGGTTGAGGGCTTGGAGAATTCATCGCCACCTTCCCCGGCCTTACCGTTTTTAATGTTTTGAAATACAAAAATGCAATATAAACACCTACATCTTAACCCAGAAGAGCCGGGGCGGAATCCCCCCCTCCCCGACATTTTTTTTTTCGATATCGCCGCAGTGTATTTTTGCAGGAGCTGAACTTTTTTCTTTGCGGTCATTTTGACACCAATTAAAATCGAACATAACGCTCTTGCGCATTGCCAATTTTTCCAGGACAGGTCGGCCAAAAATGTATACTTTTTCCACTGAAGTGCTCGACGCACGCGGGCTTGCACACTCTTTAAAAATGTCTGTTAAATAACTGTGGATTCCATTGTCAATTGGCATTACAGAAGTTGCTGTTTTGGGACAGCACATTCTAATGTCAATTTTCTCTGTATATTGGAGATTCTTACGGAAGTATATTTAGAATACGATAAGAAAAAAATTAATTCGTACCTACGGATTATTATTTCTACTTACTACTTTGTACGTACGGTTTTATAAATATTGATCCTGGGCACTGGTTGCATTCCAAATTCCGTCTAGAGCAGAAGCATCCCCCATCGGTAGGAGAGAGCAATGCTGGTGGGGAGTGTTGTTTTGTTGGTAGGGCTATAGACACGTGCACAAGGCGTGTATTTCACTGTCAATTGTGAACCAGCAAAGTGGATTGGAGTTCCTACCAAAGGAGCCTCCGTTGCTGGGAAATCGCAACCTTTCTTGCACTCCGCTCGGGCCCAATTAACTGAGGTTTAGTCATGCAGTGCAACATGTGGAATTCTAATCCGTAAATACGGTTAGTAATTCGTACGTACGTACGAAATAGTAATCCATACGTAATTTTCTTTTTCTTAAGATGTCCTAAATACACTTCCATAAGAATCCCCTGTTGGTAAACAGAGAAAAATTGACAGTAGAATGTGCTGTCCCAAGCCAGCAACTTCTGTCTACTGTTATTTAGCAAAATTTGTAAACAGTGAATACATGTAGCTTTGCACCTCAAATGACAGTAACAACAAAACCATACATTCAATTGAGTCCAACCTTCACGTTTGTAATGATAAGGAGTATCTTTACAGGCTTGTTAAGTTTTTTAAAAAATCGTGTGTGGCACAGCACAGTTCGGGGGGGGGGGCTCAGATCCCCCCGGCTGTGAGATGGATCAAATACCCCAGCTCTTTGAGGGTTTAACTACTGTAACTCTCACACGATGTACGTTCAAGTCCCCTGTGGTTCAACGAGGGACAGGGGTTGAGCATCATTAACTCTTCTAGGAAAAAATTCCGCCTCTCCCCCCCCCCGCCAAATCCGAGGTGTGCCACTGGCTGATTGCTATAACTTGAGACGAATTTACCGAAATCAAGAGGAACCGAGAAGACAGAATGGTACATATACAGTGGGTTTGTCGGACCGACTCTGTAATCTTCGTATCTGAATTGAAGATAGAGTTATTAAATGTTGTTCAAAATTTTATTCAGTGCAACGTTATGAGTATGTGATCATACACTTTTGTTATACATGAGTTGTCTGCATTCCATTAAAAAAAAAAACATGTAAAGATCATTGACATTCGTGCGGACAGTCCGAGGTGAGCGATCGGGTATTCGAGTTTGTTAATAGAAGAGTATTTCTTTCGTGAAAGGTTTTCATTTGATGTTAATTTTCCAATTCGAAATTCATTTCCGTTTGAATAATTACGAAACTAAAGAATAGCATCAGATATATGAGAGAAAGGAATAACAACCAGCTTAATTCAGTTCTTCCACTATATGTTTATTTTAAATGCCCAGACTCCGTCAGTTAACCAGACAAGCCGCTGATATGTATATCCCCATTTACGTTTCGCTAAATTCTCCACTTGTTTAAATCCAGGGTTTTTTAATTCACTTAACAGCAGTCTTATTTTCTTAAAGATGGAGTATCTTTGTATTTATGAGAAAACGTACCGGTAACCTTCTTCTTCTTGAGAAGTTGTATTTACTGATGTTAGTTATAATTATTATACTTACACTGCTCCATAGTCTCACTGATTATTCAATTTTAAAATATTCTTTGCTCTTTTCAATTGTGTAAATTATTCTGGTGGAAAATAAGTGAAAAAAATGTTCCCAGGCAAATTCATCGAAACTGTTTTCAGTGCGTTGATTTTGTGCTTCTTTTCCAAACTTCGTACAGCCTTTCAGTTTGTTGCAGGCATCGGATTGAGTACTTTCACGCCTTCCAATTAGAACTGGTTTCATTCAATTCGACGTGCCTACCCGTCATTCAGTTTAACGCCGGGAAGTATAGGAAGAAGAATTTCCTTTCAAATCTTACCAAATCTTTTTTGTCTATACGGGCAAACCATATTCGCACTTAGAGCCCTCAAATTAGAAGCGGAAAGTAGGCCTACAGTGTGTAGAAGGAATATATGAAATAAGAATGCACGGCAGATTAAAATTGTTTGTAGAACAGAAAAAGAAAAACGCGATTACATGTAAAAACATAGTAATAAAAGTATGATCTACTTATTTGCCAGTTTATACACGGACGAACACAGTTAACTCAATGCCAGATCCTTTTTTCAACTCTTGCCACAGCTTACCACTGCTTTTATTGTTTCACTCATGCTATAAACCGTTTATAAAATTCCCTACCGACAATCGGGCAAGACGCCGGCTACCAAATAGGGCCACCGACTTACACTGAAAAACAAGGGATGCACAAGAGATAAGGGATGAGTGTTTGTGCACCTGACACACAACATGTACATCGGATCACCCGATCCATCCGAACATCGTAGTTACTATTTGATAGGCTGTGGCAAAGTGTTCGACCAGGCGCTCAGCAACTGAGTATCCCCATCGTCGCTACCTATTCACCCGCCCCGACATTCGTTTACCCGGTCTATGCGGCGCATGTCTCGCATTCCCCACGCCCCTTTGCTGCTACGCACTTCCTTTATCGGGGAGCACCGAAGGGCTGGCCCTTAGCACGCCCTAACCCCCTGCCTGCATGGTTCAATAATACTTGATCAGGCCGTGTTCGCCGTGTATGAATCATTTTATCGATTACCGGTATATCTCTAAAAATGTGATATTTTCATTTACGAATACATATAATATCAAAAGATAAATTTCAGATCAAAATGCATTTAGTCTGACTTGGACCTTCATCACACGCAAAACCACTTCAATAGGCAATGGTTATTGTTGGCTAAATGAAGTACATCAGTTTAACATGTATCATAGACCATTACTATTGAAGTTGGAAGTCAGAATTGAGCTGGTCACCGTTCATGGACGAATTTACAGTATCATTGACCCTAACAGTTCCAAATCCTCCAATTTCAATACGATTTTACATACACTCTTGGAGGTTAGGGTTAAAGACGGAACTTGTATAATGGTACATTAAAAATAGCATAATTTGGGGAAAAACATTTGTTTGCCATCTAGCCACCCCGGTCGAGTGACAAAACTTTTTGAGGTACATGTACTTCCCTCTAGAATTAACTTTATGTATCTCATGGTTTCAATTGTTGTCCGTTTGGGTGTACTTGTATGTTCGTAAGGGGCGACTGTTGTCCTCTATATGGCTTGGCACCCCAAACTCTTTGATTTTTTGATCCTATCACTATGTTCACAGCAACTATATAAAGTCCTGATATCGGACCCAATGGTATACAATGTCTCGGTTTCCAGAAAATGGGAAGCCACAATACATACCGTGCGAATAATCAATATTCAAATATCAATCGATATTGCTCTTTTCTGAAGTAGGCCTACGTAATAGGGACAATGGGTATCTTTAGGACGGGTGCTGAATGTATGGGTGTTGCGTGCAAAGATCTATTGGCGGGAACACGTCGTCTCGCTTGTGTATCAAAGACAAATTAAGACAGGGACATCAAAATCCTGAACACGAGAGAGAACTGTGATTTTTATCTCCTTGTTAATTATAAAGAAGAAATGCATTTATTAATTTTGAGTTGGCTGGTCCAACACATCAATGCAACATTCGTAAAAGCTTTGCTGCTTTAATCCTAAAAAGGGACGCGCTGTCCCAGCTCTGGCTTACGGAGGCCCGTTAGGGCCGCGGTGTGTTTCTCTTTCACGGCGGTGTGGTACTCTTTCACGGCGATGCGTTTCTCTTTCGTTGTTGCCAGTAACTCGCGGCCGCGAGTTAGTAAGTCGAGGCCGCGAGTTAATAAATCGCGGCCGCGAGTTACTGGCAACAACGAAAGAGAAACACACTGCCGTGAAAGAGAAACGCTCCGTGGCCCTAACGGGCTTCCGTATTGGCTAACCTGAGTATCTGCTTTCATCATGGTAAATGTATAATTAAATCGATAGTATAAAAGAAAATTGATCAAGATGTATCTTCAGAATATTGCCAATATTATGGTTCTGAAAATTAAAAATATGTATCCTATATAGTCAGAATCATGATATTTGCAACAGAAAGCGTGTATGCAGGATCGCCAGCACTCTCCTCCCAAAAAAAACCCCGAAAAGTGACATTTAATTTCGCCCAAACTTAGTGTCAGAAGTGTCGTTATTGTTATCAAATCGCAGCTTTAAAAGTTATCTTTCCAAATACAGAGACGTAATTTTAATCTGATGATGCGTTGGGGATACATGAGAAAACTGCTTTCGCGTTCTGTTCACTGGGATTTACCATAGCAAAATAATATGATTACGCAATTTCAAACCCTTTATTACACCAGATCACTGGAATCACCGGAGGGTTCTTTTTTTGATGCCATGTTCAAATCTCTTTTATTTATCATCAGCAAACAAACAGGATCTTGAAATGGTTCTAAGTGATAACAGTGTTGCAGAATGAAATAAGATGACTTGTCAAAACTTGTCACAACTTTACTGCGGGAAAACTGCGTATGTTCAATGTAAGATGTTTTCACTGAAACTAAGAAATTGAACGCTGAAACTGCATAATTACAATTAAACCACAATTGCCCCGTGAAATAAGTCTCATAAGTTTAGAATTAGAAAAGAATTCCACCCCAAACCTGAGCGTGATAATTTGGGATTTGAATTAAGCGGCTGTATACACTTGCAAGATTTAACTGCGTAACTTTTGTAGACCAGAGCAATGAATTCTGTTGCGTAATCAAAAATATATTTCTGCAGCGCAATGTGAGCTTCAAATGAAATTCTAAGTAGAAAACAGTAGGCCTACAATAGCTTTAATTTGATATAAAAAACGACAGTATTGGATTAAAAAAATGAATATTAGTTTGGGGTTGTATTTTTTCGGGGGGTGGGGGTAATAACAAAAAGGTGAATCATTTGCATATTCTGCTGACTCAAAAACTTGGTATTAAAGCGGCTCATTCTGTGATTGTGCCAATATAAATTAGCAATCAACAATAGCTTACTGTGAGGTTAATGCACGGTTGCTTTTGACCAAAATTGTCGAAGTAAACACATAAATTAACATCGAAATGAAAGTCTGATTACATCAAAGATGCTGATTTTTTCCCAATCAATATTTTGGCCAACTGTCTGAAGTTTTATTTCAAGTGTTTTTCAACTTTGCGTACTTTAATATACCGAGACATAATTGTTCAGAATATTTAAATCGCATTAAATATTCAGGGTCACCGGTAATCTCTTACAAAATGTTGTGAAGGGAAAGCATAGTGGGTCGCCTTGTACCATGATCAATACGCACCCATTCTACAGTGGAGTAGGCCTATCAACATCAGGACAGAGGTAAAAATATCTATACATTCAGAAGTCGCTACATGCAGTGCCGATCGATGAGGTGAACGACCAAACGCATGGTTCAATACGGATAGCGCCCTCTTTAAAAAATCGTATGAAAACTTATATTTGAAGTCCCGGACATCCTTATACCAGGCATGATATGGGACGGAGGGGTAACCCCCCCACATGTCAGATCCCTATACACACTCTAGATTATTGTTACCTAACCCATCCCCCCAGAAGTCTGTAAAGAATTCCTGAGATTCCGATCAAACAATGACCAACACAAAGGCGGGGGGGGTTCTCTCTGTCCCATATCTTGCTTCAAATGGACATCCTGACCGAAAGTAGGCGACTTAATGGAAGGCCCATGTACGTTCCCCCAAAAGGCAATAGGTGGACTTTGTGGTGGCAAGCGGTTTCGCCATAAATTAAATAGGCCTACCTATCTCTTAACATTCATTCCTACTTCTGAAAAACTACCTTACCTGATGAAGCAAGTCCAACAAACTAAAAACTTTTGAATCGTAGGCCTGCTAATACGGAAGCGTTAAGCGCAAAAGCCCCGAACTGACAATTTCTTGAAGTTCCATATTGCCGCGGCGAAATGAGAACAAACACCTTGCTCGTGGCCCTTCGATACGGAAGCACATAAGGGCTACTAGCCAAAACAAAGTTCAAACTATCTTGGAAATATCTCGCCACGTCACTTTAAAACCAAGTTTGAATGTGACCCTCATACGCTTCTGTAAAAGTTAAGCCACAACGCGCGCACGACACGCTGGCGCGCTTTCGGGAGCAACAGGTTAAGTTTAGTAAAGGGTATACAGTAGGGCTGGACAGGCAAGCGCATCTTACTTGATTTTTATGTTAAAACTGGCGTATATCCGGGAGCAAATCCAGATCCAAATTTTACGATCGACAAACTTTTTGTCGGGGGCAAAAAATTGAAAATTCTTCCTTTAATTTTTATTGCCTTTCTAAATGTTGAGGCTACATTTGGGCAGTGGCGTAGCTAGGATTTTACTCGGCGGGGCACAAAGGAAGCTTTCAGTGTTTTTTTTTTAGGGGGGGGTTGTTTTAGCCTTGTTCGATAGCCATTCAACCGTTTATTTAGTGAGGGGAACAGAGGGGGCACCGGGAATTTGTGGGGAGACACGCCCCTCCCCCCCTTTGGAGGATTTTTGCACATTGGTAACAGAAAAGGAAGTGACTTTAAAAAAATGGCTTGCCTGTTAATGTCCACTTGAGGAGAGAATAGGGGAGGAATAGGTGGCATTCTGTTGCCTCCTCATCCAACTTTGCGTGTAATCAACATACAAACACGATGTCAGAGACTTGGAAGCATGACATATGTTGTTCAGAAACATCTTTACTCATATACATCTCTGTTTAAAAATAAATTGAACACACACAAGTGAATGATATACACAATGTGCATGTATTTCTATTAAAATTACACAATTTTAAGATGATAAAATGAATTTTGGCAAAGATGATCAAAGAGTACACACAGTTGATTATTAAAAAGTTGGAAACCTCAAGTCGAAATTTCATTCAAATTACATGATGGCAAAGCAATGAAAAACTTTGTGCTTCAAATTAAACAAACCCTTCAAACTGTTACTTCTTCTTGTATCAGTAATATTACCAATGAGTCAAGTCATTCAAACTCCATGATGGCAAAGCAATGCCAAACTTTGTGTATTTGTTTCAAATTGAACAAACCCTTCACAGTTACTTCTTCTTGTATCAGTAATATTACCAATGAGTCAAGTCATTCAAACTACATGTCACTATATGTATATGCATTCAAAATATATCTCAGCAGAAAATAATCCAATATATTTACTAGATAATTAATGAGCATGGTATTTTATGTTACACGCAAGAATAGTTCATATGCAAACAGATTTTGTAGCGACAGCAACATTATCACAGATTGAGTGCAAAATTGTCTGTTTAAAAAAATCCCTGAAGACATCAAAATTAAACACAAGTGATTACGCCTTCATAAGTCAAATGCAAAGGTCTCTCCTTTTCAAATAAAAAAAAAAGATCTGAAATCTTTCTGTTACAAAAGCCTCATATCTTCTAGAATTATCTGGCCTGTGCTCCTAACTTACAGCACAGAACCAGGTATGGTTTTTGATTCACAATTTTCTCTATAAGGACGGCATGTTGGAAAGAGCCTTTACCAAAGGCAAATGACAAGAACATTGGAAATAATATTAAAGCAAACTTAACAAGGGAAATGTGTTTAAGTTCAAGTTTTTAATTATTTGATTGAAATAGTTGTTCATTCTGAATAATTTAATTTTGTGTCACTTGTGTCTCAACCTCTGCAAACAAGCCAAACATCCACATTCCTGCAAACACCCTACATGAGATTCAAAGTACATGTACACAGTACGCAAACAAGTTGAAGTCATTCATGCTTTCAATTTAAAAAAAAGGCAATAACTCTGACTTGGCAATTTTAGTGTTTTACTTTAGGAGCTGTCAGTCCAGTCCTCCATGTTAATGCCACTCTCATTATGGTCTGTCCATAGAATACAAACATCCTGTGATTTGACTAGTAGATTACCAGTCGAGCAGGGAACATACCTGTTAATGCTTATGTCAACGAATTTTCAAGACTTTGAAAGGTGCTCACATGGGTTAATATTGAACAGGAGGTCAAAGCAACAGGTGAATTGTAAGATACATGTGTCAACATCACTTAAGGTGAACCTGCAAATCTTTACTCATAAAATGCACATTTCAATGTACTTGTACAACATGCAACACAATATAATACTCAATATGCAATATCCATGCTTGTCTCATTTACAGGCAGCAATTAGAAGACATTTTTACAAAGCAAGTAAAGTGCTTTCTTGAAACCTCCGGGGAAAAAAAGAAAAAAAAAGGGACAGGTTTTTGGTGAGTCAATGAGGGAGGACTAAATCACCCTGCCCCAATCCATTGAAAAACATTTTTCCTACCCAAGTCTTCAAGAAATATTTGTTGACAGTAGTGTATATGTTTAGGCCTCTATTAAACCCATCCACCCAACCCTCGACAGAAATGTAAACATCAATTTTTATTTCTTTCATTTGAGCATTCAGACGATCTTAGACAAAGGAAGATTGATCACATCCAATCCAGGATTTGAAGACTATACCAGTATATTCAATGTTCATGTTCATGAACTTGAAGTTGAGAACTTCAAAAAAGCCAACTCTAGCAAACTGATCACAATATTTTTCACTTATGGCATATTTACTCCAGTGATTTGACAACTTTACTGCCCCAGTGCTATATCAGCAGGTCTGATTTGCCGTTCTCCTTCAACCAAGAAGATCTGGCACGCTTTCTTGAGGAGAAAGACACCCATCTGTCTTCTCTTTCTTGCGGGTAGTGTTGAATAGGGACCATAAAAGTCCCCCTTCTTGATGTTTGTTAGCCGAGACAGACCTGAAAGAGTTAAAGTGATAAAACTGTGACTATGAGTATACCTGGTACTTGTCAGAGGGAGTAAACTGTGTGATCCTCAACTTCCCGCAAACAGCAACAACTTTCTCAAAGGGCTACTGTCTGGTCAACTTAGAGACTTGGTTGACAAGGCTTTTTATAAAGCTGGATCAGGGATGCATCTGCAAGCAACTAAGTTGGCAAATAATTCTTGGCTTGTATTGAAGAGCTTATATTAAGCTTATTCGCCCATAGCTACCGTCACTTTCAACAGTTCTTAATCATACGCCATCATCATAATCATTGCAAAATCACCTATAGGCATATCTTTGGTTTTACCATAGGTTTATTACAATAGTATGGGGACCCATCCCAGGCATTCATGAGCAGTTCAAAAAGATGAAAGTTGAGGTCTACTGTTGGGGGGGGGTCAGGGAGAAACAGGGAGGCTTGTAAAATCATTACATCACAGTGTGCACAGTGTATCAGGTGCTTCATGTCTGCGGATTGCAGAGTGCAATGTACCGGTAGGCTACATGTACAATGTCTGTATCAGTGAAAAATAAGTCTCTCACATTGACAATAATCTTAAGAGAATACAGTTTACTCAAATGCCTATTGGGTAATATTGGAATTGCTTCTTTACAAAAATACTAAACGTTCACTACATGTACATGCTAGAAGAAACTAGAATCCCGAACAGCCTGGTGGACTGGATTTGTCAGATGGATTCAAGATACCTTGGTTTACATGACAGAGACATGCCACGCTGACATCAAACTTCCCTGGTGTATGCCTCTATCGGGATGACACTCTGGAAGCAATGCAGTGAGTATGAGGCAGACTTACCCATAGCTTCCACCATACAAGCTTCCCTGGTGTATGCCTCTACCGGGATGACACTCTGGAAGCAATGCAGTGAGTATGAGGCAGACTTACCCATAGCTTCCACCATACAAGCTTCCCTGGTGTATGCCTCTACCGGGATGACACTCTGGAAGCAATGCAGTGAGTATGAGGCAGACTTACCCATAGCTTCCACCATACAAGCTTCCCTGGTGTATGCCTCTACCGGGATGACACTCTGGAAGCAATGCAGTGAGTATGAGGCAGACTTACCCATAGCTTCCACCATACAAGCTTCCCTGGTGTATGCCTCTACCGGGATGACACTCTGGAAGCAATGCAGTGAGACCACACCAAGTCCTGCAGCCCATATGTCCAGGATGTGACGCACCTTGGCATTGGCCTGAAAACATTTGGTTATTTGAAAGAGTCAATTCAACATTTTTATAAATTCCAATTTTGCTTTTTACCTTTACACTATTGCCCCCTTAATCCGACATACTCAAATTGCCTACTCAAATTGCCTACTCAAATTGCCTACTCAAATTGCATACTCAAATTGCAGACCAAGTACTTACCTGTACATGTACATGTAGAATCCTGCATATAGCAAGTACAATCCAGGATTCAAACATACATGTACCTTTGCCAGCTACTTTCAATGTTCATGTTCATCAGCCAATGTACATGATGTAGCCTTGGTATGTTCTGACTTTACCATGACTTCTTCACCTTCTCAAACTTTAATCAGACAAACTGGGAACTCAAAAGAGTTTGAATACAACAATGCGACCAGATAAACATGTCAACAGAATGTACAACTGTACATGTAAAAGTCATAGAGTAAAGTATTCAATTGTAATTCAGCAGTCCTTGCCACTTTGTTCTTAAACCTGTGGCAATCTCTAACCCACCTGTTTTTTGGATGTTTTCTTAGGTGTTTGGTCCTTCACTTCATCAACAAGCTTCCTATGAGAGAGGGCTTCATAGAAGTGGGCATACGGCCGGCTCCTTTTGCCCTTACCGATGTAAAATATGGCCGCAACAAATACCTAAAAGCAATACACTTAAATGCTAATCAAGTATCTCATGGAAATGACTGCCTATTTATATGACTGATATTGTCTGTCTTGCTCACTGTTACTGTACATTGCACTATGTTTCAAAATTGAACCCCTCTCTTCATGCCCTTGTCAGTTGTCAAGTATAAAATTTCAGAGCGCAGAAATTAAATTCTACACCGCAAAGAAAAAAGAATGTAACAACGCCTCAATTTAGTGTCAGAAATTATTTTGGTCTTCTGACATGTCTGAAGGAAATCTATGCAAATGCATGGCAGCACTTGTACAGGTCTTCAATACAGAGTATTTCTATTCTCTTACCCTGAATGCTTCCAGCTGTGTGAGTTGATTGTAACGACTTGGCAAGTCCTTAGTCACTCTTGGGTCTAGTAACAAATAGTTAAATGATGATTTGAGTGTTCCTTCCCTCCACTTGCGTGATGGATCTGGATTTTGAAAGGGTACCACCATGAGGTGCTCCTGTCTTCCCATCTCCTGCTCAGAATCCGGTAGATTACCAGTCCTTAGATACTCGGCCAACTCCCATCGAAATCCTGCTCAAACAAATTTCAGAACTTGCTCTTAGACCACATTCAAATATTTTGTGAGGTACATTGTATGGTCCTAAACAATGCTGACCTCAGCACGTTAACTTTCAAATCTTATCAAATATTGCATGCTTTTATTACTGTTGCTGAAAAAAATGACTTTTAAGCTTTTACGTAAAGACAATTAAGACTTTTTCATGTATGTCGTCACAGATACAGAACTTGAAGTATGTAAGATATGAATAGCTTAGGTGCATGTACATGTACGTGCCATTTGGAAGTTTGGAATGCATACAGTGTATGGACACAGGTAGCTCTCATTTTCAATTACATGTACATAACTGTTTACAGTCAAGCAAATAACCCAATATATTGCTAAGTCACTAGCATTCTATCATGATCAATATGACAGGTCATGTTGATTAGTTTTCCTCTTTTTGTACTTATTGATGGTTCACATTATACATACTGTTAAGTTCACTAATAACTGCCATACGGCGCGCATTAGTGTATGATTAATAGGTTCCATACTGCATAAATACAACTACACCGTATATTTCCTGTCTTATCTACGAACCAGTGTGCTTTCTCTCAACATATTCAGCTTACACTGCTTAAAACCTGTGTTATGTTGGAGAAGGTGCAGGTGCATTATGCACAATGCATTACACATCAAATCTTCACCGTCTTAAAAGTGCATACATGAGTACAGAGATACATGCATACAGTATACTGGTATATACATGTACATCTCACCTTGAAAAGTTTGCTGTCTATTTGCAGTCCTCCCTGCAAATCCTGGATCATTTTGGAGTTTCGCCAAGTGATGCAAGTATACCATGCGTGTGGTGGACGTGATGGGACCAGCTTCCTCTCCATATTTCTGCATCATCTCCCTGATACCCTTATCAGTCAACTCAAGCAGTTCCTTAGACAAGGGTGCTGGTGCACATGACTTGCCTTCGTCATCTGTTTGGTAATCTCTCCAATCATAAAGCACAGTCTCATCACTTGTTGAGACCTGGCTATACTCTAGGTAAGACACATCCAGATGACTGCTATTTATAGTCAGAGCTGATGGGCACTGTCGCTCTATCAACATGGCTCCTGTACCTTCATCATGGTACAAGTACTCCACAGAGTCATGCTCAGTGTTGCAATCAGGCTCAAGGCCATCTGCAAGGTGTGCTTCACATATGATGGAATGACCCTCTGTTGATCTTGAAGTTGGATGGCCTGATGACAACTGCCACATTGATGAATCTCGAGTCACTGGTCTGTCACTGATTTTAGCATCCCTTCTACTGGCAGTCAGCTGCTTAAGTTCATTTTGGAACTGACATGTTGGCTTAATGTGAGGAGCAATGAAAGAACTTTCATCTGTCGTCAGCAGGTCACTATCACTGTTATCCGATGTGAGCAAGTCACTCAACTCACAAGTGTTTTCTGATGACTCGTTCAAACTCAGTTTCTTAGTATTGCCATTAGTTTGGCTCGGATCACTTTCATCAGAGACATGTCTTTCCCTAGCAACTTCAACCTGTGAAGAACGTTGAATTAACTGGTTTGTGGAATTCCCTCCTTCATCACTAAATGTGACTCGCCTTGGATGTCTCTTTCTTTGTTCTGAAAACTGCTGCTCAGTGTTTGTACAAGACAAATGAATATCATCACTTTGACAAGTTACATATGCTGAGCCTTCTTCACTTGCAAGAGAGATTTCTGATGGTTTGACTTCTCCAGACTGCCCAACTGATCTTCTATCTGGCAAGAAGACCATAGTCTTGTCCAGAGGTGGTGTCTCACCATTATGAGAGGTCTGAACTTTAATGAAAACAGATGGATGATCAGGTGATGTCAGGTCCAAGCCAGTGCAGTGCTCACTCATGAGTAACTCCTCTAAATACTTGTTGGATAGAGTTTTGTTGTGATCTTGTTCTTCAGCTAGCTCACTTCCATCTCCACTTGTGACAGGACAATCATCTCGATCAAGGTCTGCTGACCTGTTATCACAAAGTCCCATGACATCTGGAAATGTTGTTTCCAAACATGCTTGGTCAGGAACTCCTGAACTACCCCTGGACTGTCTTATTGCTGGAAGTGGTTTCCCTTCATGTGGCTCACTAGTGCGGCTTCCTGATCCATCAGACTCATGCTGTTCTTTTGCTGCCCATTGCGAGGCCAAGTCTGGGAAGAATGATCGGGATGAGTTTGTAATTTCCTCAGTGTGACTGGAAGGAGAGAATGACACATCTTGGCAGTAGGAAGACAAAGCAGTAGAGTCCAAGGAATTGCGAGATGAGTTGTGATTCAAGTCTGTCAAGTCAAGGTGATCCGAGCTGCCTTCATCAGGGTGCTCATGAAAACTGCTCCTTTGCTGAATTAGAAACCCTGACAAAACAAAATATTTGAAGCACTTAACTGAAATGAAAGCAAATACAAAGGACAAACAGGGTTGTTTGTGTCAACAAAATGTACATGTACAACTGACACAACAACAAACACCACATTCATTTAAAAATTAAAACTGTTTTGAAATTTCAAGATAAGGGCTATGGGACCACCACTCGGCACTGTTTTGTTTACTTTGTGAATTGTGATTGTCAAACTTCATTCTACTTCCCATTCCATCAAAGCATTCCTACCAGTTTTCTCACGTGTACATGCCCTCAAAAGTAATAATCTCAACTCAGGGGCGGATCCAGGAATTTCTCCACAGGGAGGGTCAGGCCGGAGATTTCTTTTAATGTCTCGTATTTGCAGACAAGCGGAAACAATGATGAAACATTACATGGCATACCGGTACATTGCTTAGAATGGTACACTTACAACATGTTAGCTTTTAACATTTCCCCCGTTTTTTTTGTTTACTTTTCTTTTTCTTTGTCTCCGAGGAGGGTTTTTAACCCCTAACCCCATCCCCCTGGATCCACCCCTTCAACTTCAGGACCCTGAAATTGCCTTATCCAGTCTAAATGCTGACAGCTTTCAAAAATGTAAAGCAAAGTCTACATGTACGTACATTTTTGAATATCAAGTTTGGAATTGAACATTTCCAAGGATCTACATGTACACGCTCAATACCAAATTAAAGAGCTTCAAATTGGCAGTGGTACGGGTACAGTGTGTTGTGCATGTACATTCATCACTCCTGGCCAGGAGTGATGAATGTTTACAATGCACTGTGGTTTCTGCACATGATTTCTGCACACTGTACAAGTACATGTATACATACATGTATATGTACATGTATGCATGATGCAACTGAGTTTACACATTTTCAAGTTTGTCTTCATAAATACATGTACATTGTACCCACAGTTTCCTTTTTCAACAACGTGCAATGTGACCGTGTATTTAATAACATCTGATAATGCCTGCTGCATAAAACACACTGGCACTTGATTAAGAAACAGCTTAATCCATCCCATTGGCCAAGAGTCTACATGTATGAACGCTGTGGTACGGTACATGTACACTGTATGTAGAACTCCCCATGTGCACGCTAAGTCCATATAAGGAGAGTTTTCTGGACTTCTGGACAAGAAATATACCATAAAATGGATGGGGGTCTTTGGGAAAATGAAAGTAAACTTCTTGAACAAAATCCTTGGAAATTTATACATGTAGTATACTGACTTCTTTTGACTCTGACTAAAACGGTGTGTGTATGAGTGGGAATAAATATGTGCTTGGTACTCAGACCAGCTCAGGAGAATGAAGACTGATATTACCCTCACCTGCAGCTCAGGCATTAGTCGCCAGGCATTAATTTATCATGTTGTCAAGGATATTAATTTGGCTTTACATTAGGGATGTTAATTTTAGTTTAGGTTTTGCCCTTACATTGATGTTTATATTCACACTGTGTTTTCAGTGTGATTCCATGCAAAATTGCAATTTCTTTCACAACTGGTCTTTGACCACACTGAGCACACAGAGTGGTATTCACCCTACATTGTATACATGCACACGTTGGTGCTAAAGCCAAACCTAATGTACTAACAAATTTATCATTTCAAACGTATTCTAATCTGGTGACAATTTCACTAAAATTAAATGGATATTACAGATAAAAATAGTGACCAACAGAGTCAGTTTACCAGGCCCCGCTAAGCAGGCAGAAAAACGACCTCCCCCCGCAAATGATGTCAACTACTCACATGTGTAACTTAGATGAATGTGGTGGCGATGTACCAATCGCATGATAGCCAGCACTTTCTTACAGGCTGAATGACATTATAGGACCATTTACCCCAACAAGCATGAAGTTCCACCTCAGTGTATGGTTTCTCATGGATTTGTTCACATTGACAGCAGAAATACATGAATATTTCAAAGATACATGTACATGTACAATGTTTCAGTGACTGTGCATTCTGGCCAATCAATGATCTCGCTCAGTATGACATCACAGACTAACTCCAGGGGAGACTGTTGGAACTTGAGTGCATGTGTATCCACTGTGCCTTCAATACATGTTACTTCTTACAATGTACATGTATGTATGTGGTACCATTCTAAGAAATCATCGACAACTACTATGATTTTTTATACCAAATGGTGAGTTTCTGCCTAGTGTGTAATCATAAAATGCAGAATTCCTCTCTCCATGGCTGTATTTCTTTACCAACCGTTTGCATAAGGAGCCCTAAGGAGTCAAAACTCAATTCAAGTACTATTTCTGCTCACTTGTTACATAGTTGTCTGGTCGAGAGTCTTCCTCAGCCTCCTCAATCTGATATGTTCTCAGGATATTCAGACAGTCCCAATTCTTATTCTCCTTAGCCATATCCATTGCATTTGCTCCATCTTCATCATACAACTCAGGGTTACCTCCATTTGCCAGGAGTAGCTGTAAAGCTAGACAGCGCCCCCAGGTGGCAGCCACATGTACAGGTGTCATTCCATCTACAGACCTAAAGCATCAATATGTAAACACCACCAAACCACATTCATTTCAGTTGACAAAAGCAAACTTCATACAGTTAATCCAGGTTGTTTAGTGGAAACATTTAAAACACAACGTATGCAAATACATGTACATGTATGTGCCAGGACAAGTGCGCCAACCTCACATACAAGATGTCCACACAATGCAGGAAAGGAAGACGCTCTGTGGACTTACACATGTCCACAGGACACATTACGGGTCAGTCCCTCTAGAAACTCTCCGAGTTTGAGCCCCTAAACTCGGAAAGAAAACTGCACTTCTAGCGGTTTACCGTCAGGTTTTTAATCCGTGAGTCAACAAACCTGCTGTGCTTATCAGCGGGGTTCTACCACAAAGGCTGAAACACAAACATTTAATAGCTGTATGACAGCAGGGGGCGAGTTTGTTACTGTGGAGTACTGTGGGCATCTTCCATTCCTAAAAAGGGGTGTGGAAATCATTTCTAATGGGAGCCTGAGGATTTTCTGTTGAAATCATGGCTTCTGGTTTTGCTCCTTGTTCTGAAGATAAAGCGTTGTTTGTCCATACAGAATCGGTGGAAGTGCCATGGAGGCAACACTTTTTTGGTTTGTGTCTGAATTGCTCCCAAAACTTTTGAATCAGGCACAGAAAATATTCAAGCCTGAAATTAATTTTTCAACCGAGACGATTATAACTAGCAGTTTTTATTGCAAAAATTTCCTAAATTAGAGAAAACTATTTTGTGAGAAATCCATAAATATAAACGGGGTTTGACCTCGCCGGTCCACTAGCCAAATTTTAGTCAAGAGGGCCGCACGGCCCGGCGGCGATCATACATGTGCACACTCGAGCTCGGTGTGATCAAAATCGCGTAAATAAAAATTCGATGTGAGTAGGGGATTTTTCCCATCAGTTTTTGACCTTTCAGCTGGAAAACCTACCTTAAAAATTTACTCTGATTGTGACAATATTAGGACCAAACTGAAGTCGGGTCTGCACGAGTGATAGCGCTGTGCATGCATAGGCTGCACACAACGAACGGACGAAGTAGCACCTATGTGAACTTCATAAATATGCATGTATGTGACGCATAAGGGGCAGCAGCTTTGCATTTGTTGGCGTGGGATCAAAATGAATATGCAATACACTTGTTTCAATTTATGATTGGTGGTTGG
Organism: Acanthaster planci; assembly: GCF_054643075.1. NCBI lineage: Eukaryota > Metazoa > Echinodermata > Asteroidea > Valvatida > Acanthasteridae > Acanthaster > Acanthaster planci. The sequence goes on along the minus strand of NC_141781.1, from coordinate 17,671,798 downwards.
GATGAAAGCGCTAGGGTGGTTGTAGTTTCGTGAGTGCTTGGTCGCGGCATGGTCGCGGCACATGTGGCAGGAAATGAAAAAGTCAAGTTAAAATTTACGCAAGATTAGTGTTTTTTTTATTTACTGGAATTCTGATACAAGAACTAAGTTTCCAAAAAATACGAAACACTTCATTGTAAAATCAGCTTGTTAAAATAGTTCTGGCTGAGGAATGGATTTCTTTCGCAGTTACTTTTTCCATGCTGTAAAAAGTTCCCTCACGGGAATAGCTTAAAACCGACATAGCGTTAGATTGGGGAAAAAGTTTTGTGGTAGCTAAACACACACTGTAGACTACTACAATTTGACAGTTTTCCAGATGTTATCCAACTGAACAACTGCTGCGATCTAAAACAAAAAGAAACGGCTGTGATAATAATACATATTTCGACACTTCAAGACGGTAATCTTGCCAGTCTGGCACTCATGCACATGTGCAGTACGTGATTTCATTTATTCAGCGCACTAGTGTACATGTATGTACATGTACATTTACAGTACACGTATACCGTACCGGTACATGAAGCTGGAGCGACGGCCCTGCGTGTGCAGTGAGTGGTTCACTACATGTTGTCGGTCCCCTTTGGGGTTTGCGGTCACAGCCCCTTCCGAGATGATGGGGTCTGGGGTCAGGCTTATCGTGCGTTGGACTGGTCGACCAGCAATGCACGGTAAAAACCGCAAAGCGTGTATTGGACAGCGTGTCAGGTTCATTGGTCGTGTTGTAGCTCTATGGTGTTAGCGTGTCGGCTAAAATTCTGACCTGTACGGTGCACGTAATGTGAGATATCGAATTGAAATTTTGCGACTTACCAGTACTCGGGTAAAAGTATTGCCGGCAATACTTGCATATTTTCACAGGGAGTTTTGCCCGGCATTTGCCCGATCGGCAATAATTGATTTTCGAAATTTCACATATGGTACCCAAACTGTCAGACGACACGTTTTTGCTAACTTCTGCAAAATTACAAGACGTGTTTTCACTTTTGTATTTTCTTCATCTCATACAAAGAGTATCTTCTTCTACACAATGATTCTTTAGGCAAGGTATGTTGGATCACAGTCGTCAGAGAGTTTTCCGTATGGCAAAACAAATTCCTAGTGGTTTGTTTATTTCCTAATATCTGTGCAGTACACATGGCGTGCATTCATCACCGGCCGCGGTATTTTAATTTGTTTGCGGCGGCACTGCGCACACAGGTGTGACCCTCGCAGTTCTTAATATTTTTTGAAAGGCCGACAAAATTGTATTTCCCGTATGCACCATAGAGCTACAAACAGGGTCATCAAAATCTGTTTGATATCGTCAGAAGTAGCCAAAATAAAGTATTATCATCATCTGGGAGTAAAATACGTATTAGTTTGTTATGTAAAGTTATTCACCGTTGGCCAGGCACTGCAAAAAACTGTCAAAAACAGCTGGAAACCAGGGAACTGGGAGCAAATTAGAGTGTAACTCCAAAACCGCTCAACGTATCACAACAGTTCTTTCACTATGAAATTATTTGGTTTCCAATGTATATATATGTTAATTCTATTTTTTTAGCGAAAGAACAGACCTGTCAAAATTTACCCGCAAATTGTGCAATGTTCACGTTTCCTGAGGCGCGGAGGTTTTTTCATAACAACTTGGTGACCGGCATCACTGTACACTGACCTAACTCACGAACTACAGGTCGTATAAAAACAGTTCCCACGGGCCTGAAAAGCCCATAAAATAATCTGTATTGTCATATAAACTCGATTTCAATCCGTCAAATTCTTTGTCTATAAAATTTGTGATCCACTCAGAGAAGCTCTTTAATCTTAATTGTACAAGTACATGTACACTACTGTACATATACATGTATACATGTACGTTAGAATGGTATGCTCCACACAAACCGGGAGCTTATCTCCTGTGTCCTGTTGGGCCTTGATCCTATTATGTAATGTGCAAACACATTTTAAGCAGTGTACTTAGGTTGACAAAATGACTAAAACATTTTGATATGAGAGAACCACACTACATCGATGGCCAAGCATGTCCAATAAACAGTGGAAGTGGTGTTTACGATGTTTCTTTGTCTCTTGGCCGGTCAGCGATCGACATGACCATGAGCGCAATAATATACAGTACCAACAATTTATTTATGAAAGCATGCAACCAGCGTATGATTTTGACCAGCTTAATTCTGAACTCCACCAAAAAATCGAAGAGTCAGCTAGTTGTTAGTGGGGTCTTTTGAAGCATGGTGGTGCTAGTGCATTATGTTTCTACCTCATAACACACGGAACCGACGGGGTGTTGGGATCCGGGATATATTCTTAGCGACAAATCCGAATTCCTCTCGAGAATATATGCAGCGGTGGCTGTAACCACACCACATCGGCTTCTGTGTTATTAGACGGTACAAGAGTAATTATTACATTGAAATGTCTCCCTAATGAACAGTGTCTCCCTAAGGTTGAAAAATTTACAACAACGTGTCTCCCAAATGCCCTATTTGGGCTAATAACAATAACGATTCCAGATTGGTTGTGCGTATCCCTAAAGTTAGGGTTCCCTTCAGACCCCAACCTCTCAAAAATATATTGACCGGCGTTGGATCCAGGAAGGCGGTGTGCACTGAGAGGGACGTCCCCAGCAGAGGCTGCATGTGATATTTTTTAGAAGCAGTTGCATTCCGAGTCACTTGGTGATAAATCGTTCTCGATTCGCCCTTGATGGTAATCCACTCCATGTTGCACGAACATTTATAAGTCATGTACATCACTTACATGCTCAATCCTCATCCGCAGATTCAGCCTCATTAAAATACTGTAATACAATGGGGACCCACAGGCCCCTACCTCTTTGTATTACTGTATTTTTAATGAGGCTGGATCCGCGGGCGACCTTAGTGACGTCATCCGAATACTTTGTGCTGTAGGTATAGTTACAGCCGTATGGGCTCCCCTCTGCTTGGGAAGCAAGACCGATTTTGCCCGAAAATAGTTACACTTTTTGGGATTGTTTAATCATATTTCCCTTCATAGTCTATTCCCTGAAAAAAATGACCTTTGGCTTCTGCCAATAGTCTGTACCGCGGGGTTAGTACCCTTCCGTTCCATGTTTTCGAGTATAATAATATACAAAGTATGCAATCCGCATTTTCACAGTACAGGAAAAGTACTATTTAACGTGTACATATGTCAAGTTTTTTTTGGGGGGGAGGCTTTTTGTAAGGGGTAAAATTCTGCCCCCCAAGGCCTGATGACTTATAAAAAAGGGGAAAAAAGGTCCTCAATAAAAATTTGGGGTTATGAGCCCCAACACCCCCCATCAAAAAAACATAATTTTATAACTTATCCATTTCAAGCAGTTTCAAGCCAATAGTATTATTTTTGGCCTTATTTATTCTGACAGAATAAAGTCAGGTGCTGATTATTCACGCACGGTACAGAGCAAACCTGAGTAAGGTTGGTGCAGTCCACCGCTGTGACCTGGGTTTGATCCTGCCTGGGACACGTGGATTGGGTTTTTAGACTTAATTTACCTGATTTTGTGGGTTTTCGCCAGAATATTCCTCTTGACTTTTCCTCCCCCACAAACACTGTAATGTCTTCTCCCTACACAATCACTGATAAGCACACCCCCATTTTATGAATGGAAGAGGAACATACACAGCACTGTCCAAGTATCTGCCCAATGTGGAGCTGTGGTCATAAAACTCTTGGGGGTCACACAGTCACTGCTTAGATAAAGGATTACAACAGATAAGAGAGCTGACCACAAGACAGTTAGAAAAGCAGTTTTCTCAGAGGAGTTTCTAGTGGAGGTTACCCGTAATGATTTTTCTTCCTCTGAAAAAGAAGTTTAGAGGCATTGTGGGGTCATCTGTTCTAAAAGGAAGACGAATAGGCAACCAAACCTTGTACAAAAAGCCAGCTGAAAATCATGTTCCCAGTTCAAGAAAAACAAGTATTTTCACCGAGTTCTCTAAGTGCACGAAAAGAAAGGAATGTCCACACTAGGTACATGTATGTAAGGTAAGTGTGTGTGTACATGTATGTGCAAAAAACCCCCCAAAACCACAACACATGTACATGTATCTTGAAAGAAAGATGGATTAAAAAGAACACATTCCTGCACTTATTTTGGAATGGGCTACATCAATTCATCATCATCAAAGACAGATTGGTGAATTGCTTCCTTTGAATACATTACTATAAACATGTCATAGTCCTGACTGGAGAACCTACATGTATTGATCATGTACCTACCTAACATTGGGGTTGCCATTATGGTGCAGGAAGAGTTTGACAAGAGGCAAAGCATTAAGTGAATCTGTTCCTATAGCCAGATGGAAGGGACTGATGCCTGACGATAGGACCAGGTTGGGATTGGCACCTTGCTCCAGGGATAACTTGGCCAAGCTGTAAATAAGCAAAACATTCAATTAGAAAAATGCACCCATCTTGCAAAACAACATACCCCTAATTACATAGACCGGTATCTGAATTCAATCAGTGATAGGCATGTAGTCCAGTCCATCTAATCTGAGCCTGAACCAAGCCAAGTCCATTAATGCCTGAGTTCAAGCTAAGTCCAAGTCCAGCTCAGGTCTGAGTCCAACTTGTCAAGGCCAAGGCAAGAGCAAGTCAAGGGATGAACAAACTGTAATAAGCTCACTTGAAGAGCTTTCTACATACATGTATTGTAAACTGCTCATTAACATGATTAATGAAGTATTGATGATATCACTCTGTGGTATAGAGATGATTGGCGAAACAAGGACAGGACTACCAGTAAGTCAATGCTTCACACAGAATGAGTTTATACCATACAAGTGACTGTCCAAATGATCAATCGAAATACTTCCAATTATTCTAGACCTAAGTTAGGCTATCTAAATGAGGTTTCTTAACCAAGAATCAAACAAAACTTTGTTGGCAACAGATGCAAGACAGCTTTTTTGAATGAATTTCTCAATTTTAAATACGGTAAAGGTACAGTGTTCGTTTGTTAGCACATCACACATACAGTGATTGGTGCAAACATGAAGAATTGTGTACATATACATTGTATTTAAATTGTATCTTTGACAGTTTATCTGTGTTTGAATGGTCTGTTTACTTCATCCTACTCAATCTGCTTCACTAAGAAATGCATGATTGTCATGAGGCATTCAACTGCAGCACTGTCACATGAACACTAGATTGTGCATTTTGGAGTTACATGTACATGTACATACCACATACTGTACATGTACAGTGTATAGGTACATGTACATTTTCCCTGCAACTAGTTCTGGATTATGGAACCAGTTTGATTTCTGCCTTTGGGAGACAGAAAGTATCAATTTGGCATTTTTTAAAATTTGGATGGAAACATTTTTCTTTTAAAAGTTTTTTTGTTATATACCTACATTTTTGGTGTGTTGTAGTCAAGTGAAGTTCTTTAGTTCGAACTGTGGTTTGCTGTGGCTTTCACGGTTTTTCATAATTTTTCTTGGCTTTAGATTTTTAGCTGCATTGATTTTGAATGGTCTGTTTGCATACATATTTGTGCATCTTTGTTGGTTCTTTTTCCATGACCATGTATAATCCTTAGTTCTCTGCCAGCAAGTTGCTGTTCTGGAACATGGACTCCATGCCCAAGGACAGCCAAAGCCCACTTTCTCAGAGGTCCCCATGAATGATACTGGAGTAGAGACTACCAATGACCTTGCTGCTTGAATGGAAACAAAGAGTGGTTGGTGAATACAGAGACAATTTCATCTGCGATGGCTAAGTATGGTAATATGGTGTACTTGATTAGCAGATTTTTTTATGGTTTAATAAAATAAACGTAAGTATATGTACATACATAATCTTAATTAATCTTTTATCGACACACTGTATGGAACCAGTATGCCTGTATTGAAAATTTTAAATAAAATGAAATCTAAATTTAGACTTACAGTGTAATCTTGATTCTATTGTTAACAAGAACCAGCTACATGTACCTGTACATGTATGTAGCACACTCACTTTCTGCTGTGATTCAAATCAAAACAAACCAGATTTGGTAATCATACTTTAGATAGGCCCCCCTCTCAATGACCAGAACATCAGCAAGTCATTGTATCAGAATTTCAAAGATTTCAAAGAAACCTACAACGTGTTGAAAGTACAATTAAGCTGCCTGAATGCCAACTTTGGGTCAGCTTATTAGTTTGTTTTACCTGTTAACCTGGACATCCAATGGGGTCAGCTAAACTTTTGACAGCACTCGCTGGCTGCAGGTACAATGTACATGTACTGTGTACATGTAATTTTAAGCACTTGGCACTTCACTGAAAACCCTGGATTGAGAAACTGTCGAACTTAAAATAACAGTCATTCACGTTTGTTTTGTTTTTTAACTATAATTTCAAACTTGAGGAATAAGTACCGGTACATTATATGGATTATTACGTACGTGTACAATGTATGTCCTACTGAACAGGTACATGTATGTCAGACCAGGCTAAAACTAACCAAGCATGCAGTGAACAATTCAGTTCGAAAAGTGTCATTCGTGTAATCAAACTCAACATTTTAAAATCACTTCTAACTTTTCTGATAAATCCAATTACATGTAACATTCAACCTTAAAATAAAAATGCGATCAGTAATTTATTTTCAAGAATCTGGATTTGAATCACAGGAGGCTCGAACTGACTACAGACAGACAGACAGACAGACAGACAGACAGACAGACAGACAGGTAACTCCTCTTCAAATAAGTAAAACAAAGTTCTCTTTCCAAGTTATTGGTACATGTACATGTGCACGTATATTCAGTGCCAGCATGACCAGCATGAAGTCAACTGAGTCTTAAATACATTTACTCAAGTACACTGAATTGAATCCTTTAATTTCTAAATATGCTTAACACAAACTGTGAGTTCGGTATAATTTGTGCATACCATGGTTGCACCTTTACAAAGGAGTAAAGCTCATATTATCAGGTCAATTACAGGTGTTATACTAGCACTAATTGGCCTGGTTTGTTTGATATACATGCACTGTACAATGCTTAAGTCCTGACAACTGTTTTGAGTGTCTATTGTAAATTCAGATTAAGAAGTCTCCTTTATTGGTAAAACATTTAATGTACATTAAAATCACAGTTCTAGTACAATACTTGTATACACGTACAGTACATGAAGCAAAAGCATGTACAAAGCACGTACATGTAATACCATCCATTGTACAATCTGTTCCCAGGAAATATACATGCATAGGTATGTACAAAGAAATGTCCAAAAGCAACATCAATGGTTCTCCTGACAATTCGTTTTTTTATCAGTTAAAGCTGAATATCAGTATTACACACAAGAGATATGGGCCTTTGTAATATTTACCATTCTCAATCAGTTGAGAGATAAAATTCCCAGGATAGTTGGCAGCCTGGCAACTGTAAATTTGCATATTACATGTATTTCACTCAACAGGCAGATGTACTGTTTCGGCACCATCAGTACGGCAAAGTTTACATTCTTCTTTCATTTCGAGATGTTTGTCTGATTTTCACTCAAACCCTACATATACATGTACTGTATACAGAGTAGTTGTCAACTGACCAATTCTTGAGGTATGTCTACCAACCAGTCTTCTACAATGCAAGGTGTCATCCTTACTTTGGTATTCTTCCACCTATCTTTGTGTGTTGTTGGTAAGTATTCTAAAACACGAGCTGGCCATGTCCTTTCATGTCACAAACAATTTCTAGTTTCAAAGTTGGCAATAACCAGAAACAAAAACTAAAGATACATACAGTGTATGTATATTTCTGTGGAGACTCAGTGAAGAAAATAACACGTAAAAACCTCTCTGACCTCTGCTAATAGCCTGAAGAAAAAAGACAGCAATAAGGAGCATCCTCTACAAGCAAAACTTAACGTGTAGCACGGTACATGTACCACTACATGTAGCTGCATTTCTCTTACACACAATTTTTATACAACTTTATACATGTTGTATAAACATTAACTTTATACATGTATTCTTCCAAAAACCTTCTACATGTATTGAAAAAATGCATTTTAAATGCATTGAAAAGTGGACTTCTTTAAACTTTTAGCATTATCCGTGCTTTCTTGGATAACTGAGGGCACTGTTGCCATGATGTCATCTACGGAAGACACACATGTACAGTAGTTCAGTGCATAGATTTTTTGTTCAACTTGTGGACCCAGAATTTACTGACTGGAAACATTTCTGAAAACGGATTGATGCTTGCTTATTGCTACATGTATGCACATAAACAACAATGAATAAGCAAAGGAGAGAAAATTTAGTCCAACAAAATCTTTATCAATGCAGGACTTTTGTTTACAAACTGACCCATGTAATATTGAGGCCTTTTTCCTGGTGACATCACAGTTTTGCTCATGAATATTGAAATATTCATTAGCATAGAAACCAAAAAGGCAATAAAATACCCTTTGAAATAGTGAAACAAAAGTTGTAAATACCAGTAAAGTTAATTAAGAGAGGAAGGTGCATTTTGAAGGTTTGTACCAGATTAAAACAAATTGTTTGCAGTTACCCTTTAATGGCATCATTAGTGTACATACATGTACATGTGTTACAATGAAAATGGAGGCTGATCATTCTAACAAGGCTGAATTTCATGTATGAAGGATGCAGCTACAACTTCTTTGATGCAAAGGCATAGTGCTTTAGACAGGTGCAAACGGTCCAAATATGACTACAGAGTACATGTACAGCTGGCATGGCTGGAGGTCGAAAGAGTTCATTTTTTACAGTGAGAGGAAAACCAGAGAACCTAGAGAAAAACTACATGTATCAGAGCTCAGGAAAGAGTAAGTAGTGTTACTAACATTTGCACAGGATGGAAAACGAGCCTACTATTTGCATGTACATGTAGACCACGGTTGGTGGCAGGTGAGTGCTTTATGCACATACATGTACATATAAATCATCCCATGCTACCCAAAAGCCTTTTATATGACTTTCAATAAAATGATAGACATGACAGATGCCTTTTCTTTTCATGGGGAGTAATAGTGGGCAAGTTTTTATGAAAAAGCACCTTCATTTTTAAATTGTCAGGCAAAGATACTGAGCTTTAACTTGGAGGAGTTATAAAAAAGTCGAACCATGCATTTTGTAAATCTTGTACTTTGTCTGATGTTGTAGTTTCAATGCTCTTTCACAGATGCAGAAGACAAGCCCTGCAGACAGAAGTATTTCCAGGGGGGAAGCTCTTTTGTATGTGAATGCTCTGCTGACTACTGTGATACAGTAGAGAGACATGGCAACATTCAACCCAATGAGATTGTAGAGTACAGCTCAAGCAGAGACACTCATCGCTTTTCAAAGACGGTGCTCGCTATGAATGAACATCCAGCTGGTAATGAGTCAGAAAGCCCCTTGGATTTGAACTATTAGTAAATGTTCAGTTCTTAAATTCAAGAAAAGTTTGTGCATAAATGACTGGCCTCACAAACTGTAAAACTGAAGAAAGAATGCAATTCATGTACATGTAACGGTACCCCAATCTAAACTAATGTGCATAAACAATGCACAAGTACCCTGTTTTGCCATTTTACAACTCTCCATGCTTTGTTTCAGTCTCTACTCCAAGCACATGTACTGGTATAAAGTTCAACTTGATTCTGCCCATTGAAAGTCATTACATGGACTTGCAAGTAGTTAAATAATAAGTACTGAAGAAATGCCAAAGTGGCATTGCATTAGCCCTAACAGTCTTCAACCCACCAAATAGTGAGGGATTGAGGTCTATTAGGGTTAAACCAGTAACCGTACATGTAAAACTTGTGTTTTACACTTGGTCAAAATGGATCCGGAAAGTTTTTGATACCTGTACAAGGAATAACAAAAGACAATCAGATTATGACACAGATCACATCCAAGTTTACTTACTTTTTTGTTGCAGAGAATGTGGAACTGTTGACAGTCAATTCCTCTGAAGAATATCAGAGAATTGTGGGGTTTGGTGGAGCCTTCACTGACTCAGCAACTATGAACATCTTGAATGTATCAAGCAAGGTTCAAGAAAATCTACTCAGGTCTTACTACTCTATGGAAGGTAAAAGTGTACTGAACATGTTCCAGGTCTTGGGGCGGCGATACATGTACATATGTACAGTGTACATGTACATACATGTAGTCTATAAAACACAATCCTGAACTCCAATACACATAGTGTGCATGTACATGTGAAATGTAGAGATGTTGGGAAATCTGTGCTTTGGTCAACATGTGCAAAAAGGCTCTAAAACCCAGTCATCAGAATTTATGCAAAGCCTCACACATGTGTGAGTTCCATCATATCCATGACAAACTGCACAAAGAAAATAACAGAAACTTAAAACCAATATGAGTACATTACAAAAACTCTTCCTGATGAAACACTGACAGAAAAGGGCAAACATTCAGTACCAGAACACTGTGCCCCGAAATTGTATTTCAAATCAGTAGAATGCGTGTGCCCAGAGATGTACATGTACACTGTACATGTACAAGTATGCAAGGTCATTATACGTGTATAATCCTGTACATTTTACCTACAAAGCACAATTCACATGATTAATGGACATCAGATTAAGTCTGAGGTCGCATAAATTTACTTTTACTTGTAATTCTTCCCTACTTTTTGTTCCTTTCTTTACTTATCGGTACCTGTAGGTATTGAATATAATATGGGTCGTGTCCCCATCCATAGCTGTGACTTCTCTCTGTCAGAATATAGCTATGATGATTATGATGGTGACTTTGATCTGGTCAACTTTACACTAGTATCTGAAGATTTAGATTTTAAGGTAAGGTACACGTAGCATTATTAGTGCCTTGTTCACTTTCATCAAATGATTCTGAAGAATTACATGTATATTGAAATCTAACAGAAATTCAACATTTGTCTTGTTCCTACTACATAGAAACCATGATGAAACTTGGGGCAATACTGACCAACACTTGCCTAAAAAAGTGAACCTGCCACCAGGCAAACTTTACAATAGAACTTTCAGCTAATTGTATATTGCTGGAGTCTCGTATGTTGTTTTCATGCAATGCTAAATACAACTTCTTACCAATTGGTCCTCATCATCATAGCCAATGAAATGTTTATGTATTTGCCAGTTGATGAGAACCATGACTGTATTAAAGGCTCATGCTTTCTACATTTGGGCCTATATGTATGTTGGGCTTTAGTTGTTGAAACAACACGTCTGCATTCACTTTATCTTTGCACAATCAGTCAATCTTATTGGAAGAATGATTTACCCATAATTCCACTATCAGCAACTTGCCTTTTCTTTCTAATTTGCTGTTGTGTTGGATTCTTTTCAAATGGAAGTGAAGGCCGAGATTTCATACAGAATCAACTGACAGTGCAATACAATCAAGTTATCATGCTGAATGACTAATTGCATTCAACATATACCAAATACAAATACATGTCCATGTATGTATAGCACAGAGAAAACCTTTACAGTAGTGGCAATAGCCCAAATACATTGTAGTTAATAGTCATCATTCAACACTCTCTGCTTTCTTTTCCCACATAGATCCCAGTAATTCAACGAGCTAAGGCCATGAGTGAGTACGACATCCGGCTGTTTGCCAGCCCTTGGTCTGCTCCTGCATGGATGAAGACTAACGGTATGATGCATAACACATTCAATCAAGGAAGACTCATCGGCAACCCTGGCCAAAAATACTACAAGACATGGGCAAACTATTTTATCAAGTATGTCAAACCATAGTCAAACAAAAGACTTCCATTTTTATGTATAATTCGTGGCTGCCACTATCCATGCATGTAAACATTGAGACTCCCCGATGAGACAATCTTTTTCCTTAGCGGTCAAACTAATCCTCTGTCAAAGTACATGTACATATAACGCTGTACTATAGTACCCCATACACATACATGTAAATGTATAAATGTACATGTACTTGTGACGTACAGCCTGATTGGTTAATTTGGCATGTACTATGCATGCACCGGTAGAGTATCTGTTACAATGTACCAGTTCTCTACATCATACACAAAGCAGCACACTGTCCATGAATGTTCAAATTCACATACAAAATGGAGTTCTTGTTGCGTGACCAGTCTGAGAATCATAATGGAAAATGACTACAAAAAAAAAGAACATGTACATGTACATACCTGTACATACCTGCACATGCACTGTACCGGTATATCAGAATTACAGTATCTAGAATTTAAGAAATGTTTGATGATGAATGTTTCCCGACTTTAACACCTCCTTCAAGTGAACTAGAGATCAAAACTGATTTGATTAGAAGAAAAAATCTTGATGAAAACAGAAGTGAGATTATTGGTCATTAAGTAGTACATGTAGTATAAAAGTTTTGCATCAGATCTACAAGTACATGTATGTTTTTGAAGAAAATTCCCCCCTCCCCCAAAGTCTAAACTCTTTGTCTGTGCTGACATTCTACATTGCAAGGTTTCTCAAAGCTTACGAGGAACATCATGTTCCCATGTGGGGGCTGACTGTGCAAAATGAACCCACAGCAGGGCTAGTTCCATTCTACAACTGGCAATGTATGGCCATGGAGCCACCTACTATGAGAGAATTCATCAAGATGGATCTCGGACCTGCTCTACATGACAATGGCTATGGACACATTCAACTCATGACACATGATGATAACTTGCCCGGTATACTGGAAGATACTGAAACCGTAAGCCACTTCTAAATGTCTATTTGGATTTTACATGTACACTGAACCATTAGTTTAGGAACAGATTTTACACTGTAGCAGAACTTGATTTCAAGTTCACCACTGCACGTACAAAAAACATGTACATGTATGGTACTGGTACATGTACATGCAGCTTTCCTGCACATGTACATGTACTGTACTTGTAGACAAACTGAAAAAATTCTACCAACAAACAAAAGAAAAGTTAGGAAGTGAGCTCTTAAAACACTCCATTGTCTTTTGAAACCAAGATATCATTTTGTCCCACTCTAATCTTTCTTTAACAGTTTAAACATATGAACTATGCACACGTGTGACTGGTACAACCATACATGCATACATGTACCTGTAGGCACAGGAAAGTGTATGGCTTAAAACTTGTAGACCATCTACAATCAAAATACTACATGAACTGGTACGTACAGTATACATGTGCCCATAATTTGCCTTTTCCCATTTGCAGATTTTGAATGACACCCAAGCCCGACACTACACATCAGGTATAGCCCTTCACTGGTATCAGGATAACCTCCCTTCAGCAGACTACCATCAGCTGGATGAGATCATGCAACATTATCCAGAACAATTTGTATTGGCCACAGAGGCTTGTGATGGGTACCAGTTCAATGCAGAACCAGTTATCCTAGGGAGCTGGGAGCGCGGTGAGGGCTACAGTTCTGATATTATCATGGTGAGGCAGATGTACCATACAGTACATGTACACAGAATGGATATCACAGCGGGACTCCTCTGTGTCCCATTATATCCTAACCCTGCTTCCACAATGTATGTACATTAAGTCCAATGTATATAATTATGTACAATAAACCAATAAGGGTGGGCAAGTTAGGGATGAACCCCAAACTGAACTGATTTGTAAATACATACATGTATATGTGTACATGTATGGTACCACTGTAAGATTTTGGTATAAAATTGGGTACCATACATGTAAAGATAGCCACACCATATAAACATGATAAATGTACATGTATGTTCATTTCTGATTGGTAAATCTACATGTACGCATCTTTTTACCAATACAAGGAAAACATTTTGACCAGCAGGATTTGAACCACTTTGTAGCTGGCTGGGTGGACTGGAATCTAGCTCTGAATATGCAAGGAGGACCTAACTGGGCCAAGAATGAAGTTGACAGCCCCATCATAGTGGATGCAGACAATGATGTCTTCTACAAACAGCCAATGTTTTATCATATGGGTCATTTCAGGTGCTGTAGCAATCATTTACATTTACACATTTACATGTATTACCTGTTCTTATCCAAAAAAATGGAAAATTTAACACTGGCATGTCCCTGGACACTTGAACTGGTACGGTACGTACACATGTACATGTATGTGAACATGGTGAATGAATGGTACTGTTGCGTTCCCTAAATATCAAGTCGATGGTAGCATGGACTTCATTAGTGTCTACGGGATGTGATACATGGGGTCAACAATTTATTAAAGGGTGGACGTGAAACAAAGGGGTTTGGGTGACAGTCAAACTGTATGGTTGGTTTATTGCTCTCACTTCTCTTCATCAAAGTTCAATAGGGATTTGAAGAAGGTGTAGCTTAACATAATACAACACACAAAAGGCAAAGTTATAGACAGGTGAAGTTGTATATGAGTGTAACTAAACTACGGTTTGGCAGGACCATTGGGAATGCAAGTCAGACGGAGTGGGTACGGTACGTGTGTGTAGCATCACACAACTAGGGTACACTCATCAGGCCGGGCCGTGGTGGGAGCTGTCCCGGACCACCACGGTGAGTAACAAGGGCTGGACGGGGCCAGCGCCGGTATGTACCGACTGCACTGCCGCTCAGACCGCAATGTGATGAGCGCAATGATAAAGTCGCCGCACTGTGTACCATTGGCTCAGCGTAGAGACGGGGAGGACTGGGCTAGTTAGCAGGACAAGGGTGGCGGGGGACACGGGGGTGTCTCGCCCGGCAATCGGTTCGGACGTAGCGGTGACGGGCCGCTACGACTCTCACTGGCACCCTGGGCTAATTCGTACCGCTCTCGCATCGGTCCAAGCTAAGCTAGCTGGCCATTCATATGGTTACATTTCTTCGCCATAAGAATGGTTATTATCGCACTTCTCTCGGTAAGGGTCCAGCCGCCGCACTACGTTGGGTTCTGCTCTCACAATAAGGGTTTGGTCCGCCGCACCTGACCGACGAGCTAAGGAAAATCTGCTCTATTTATAGGATTCTAGAGGCTTAGGAATTAATAAAATATGAGCGTCGCTGAACAGCTCAACCAATGAAAATCTTCCATCTCAAAGGGTCACATGACTTCCTGCTGGAGTCATGCGCAAGAATCTAAGGGTCGTGTGTAGCAATGTAAAATACAGAATAAGAAGTCACGTGTACAAAGTGTAGAGCCGGGTGCGTGAAAGTGCTTACCCGGTCATCTGTGGAGAATGATTGACAGTTACAAAGTTTGAGGTTTCTGGACATTAGCATTTCAGGGAACCTTACCACGCCCAACCACGCAGCCACATGGAGGGGAATTTCGACCTGCTAAAACTGAGCACAGAAAACACAAGGATAAAGGAGTGAAGGATCACGCCATCACGCCAGAGTACAGCATGAATAACTTAATACAAAATTAGCGTCTCTGCTACATGTCCATAATGCATAGCTGAGCTAAATAAGAGACCCTGAGAAATGCAAGGACCGAGAACGAGTAAAACTAGGGGGCGCTAGAATTCCAAGATTTGCGGGTGCGCAACAGTACAAATGCTCATACTTACATTTTCGCTATATGCCAGTCAGGGAGAACACTTCCTTTTCAAGGTTTTCCTGTTCAAATTATGTACCCCAAATTACCAGTACTCATCAAAACAGTTCTTAGAAATGATTGCTTGTTGGCTAATTCATTGTGACCAATACAGTATGTACATGTACCGGTACCTGCACATGCACTGTACATGTACATGTACGTACAATGTACACAATGAATCGATGAAGAAACCAACATTTACATGTGGGCCAGCAAAATATTAAATATTCAAGTACTTACATGTACATGTAGGGGGGAATAAACAACATTGAGTTTTTCAGCCTAGAATGACATCAAAGTTCTGCCTATGAACATGATGAACATGGAAATACATGTACATGTATTGAATCACATGATAAACAAGGTACAAGGTACATGTACCAAAATACCCATTCGGATAGCAAAATAGCAAAAAAATGTTGAATATGCCTATGGTTTAGACAAAATTACACTTTCAAGACTTAAGTGGGGTATTACAAAAAAGACATGTACATTTCTTGACCCTTTGACAATGATGTCTTTTTCTTGCAGTAAATTTGTCCCAGCAGGATCAGTGCGTATTGGGCTTCATAACTCCAATTCAACCAGCTCTCTTGACACTATTGCATTTAAACGTCCAGATGGTGCTTTGGCAGCTGTGCTTCTCAACAGGTAAGCGACCACATCCAAGCTACACATTTCCTCTTGTACGTACATGTATGCAATTGCACATCATGTGCACATGTACATGTACCAGACCATGCATATTTATGAGCATGCATCTACATGTATCTGCATGTACCAAGTCTGTACATGATATTCCCCATTGAGAAAATCCTACTTGTACAAACAAAAGGAAAACTATACATACCAGTACAGTTGTGCTCAAAATCATTCATATCCTTTGGAAATATCATTCAATGTACTTTTCTAAATTCTTCATTTGTAAAAGCTATTATGTTGGTACTTCCACTATATCTTTTGTCTATTTGTTGCAATACACAAACCCACTTCATTTGCATAATAATAGATACAGCCCGGGTTTCTTTTTTGCTCCTGGTCAAAATTATTCCTACCCGACAAAATCCCAAGAAAAAATGTCTTTTCATTCATACTGCTTATTTTTACTTTCTATGACTGCAAGAATCTTTGGCATGAAGCTATTTCAAGATGTTCCGACAAATAGAATAAATACCTTCTTTTGATGACTTTGTGTTCAACATTCTGATGAAATCCAACTCCCGCAAATTGTATAAAAGAAAAAAGTTTTCAGACCATTCTCAGTTACTTGTCATCGTGGCAAAGAAGAAGGAACTCAGTGAAGACATACGCCAGCGCATCGTGAATGCCCATAAAGAAGGCAAAGGCTGCAAGGAAATTTCCAAGCAATATGAGGTCCCTGTTGCAACAATTCAGAGTATCACCAGGAAGCATACGAGGTTCAGCACAGTGAAAAACCTCAATGGGCGTGGCAGGAAGTGCATAGTATCTCCTGGACTAACCTGAAAATCTGCCGGGAGGCCAACAATAACCTATGGATCACAACGAAGGCCCTAATTGATACCCTTGACAAGGCAGGGACGAAGGTGTCACGGGCAACCATCCAATGAGTATTGCACAAAAAGGACGTCTCCACAGACACAGGTCCAGGAAGACACCACTACTCAGGAAGAAACATAAGGAGGCTTGTCTGGCATTTGTTAGAGCACATCTGAACCAAGATCCTACATGTACCTTTTAGTCATCGGTTCTGTGGTCTGATGACACAAAGATGGAGTTGTTTGGCCACAAGGATATCGCCTACCGGTACATGTACATGTACGTCTGGAGAAGCATACAAGCCAAAGAGCACAGTCCCAACCTTAAAGAATAGCGGTGGCATGATAATGCTATGGCGTTGCTTCTCTGCAAGAGGCACAAGGAACCAAGATACATGGAAAGGGCATCATGAAAAAAGAGGATTATACCAAGATCCTTGATAAGAATGTGAAAGCGTCTGCTGAGAAACTCCAGGTAAGACCTGATCGGACATACCAGCAGGACAATGCCCCAAGCACACCGCCAAGGTAGTAAAGCAGTGGTTCAAAGACAATGGTGTCCATGTACTGGAATAACCAAGTCAAAGTCCTGACTTAAATCAAATAGAGAATCTGTGAAGGGAGCTGAAGACCTGAGTGATGGCCAGAAGACCATCCAACCTGACCCAGCTGGAGGCTTTTGCCAAAGAAGAGTGGGCCAACATCCCACAGGAGACATGCAAAATCTGGTGGACACTTTAGGAACCGTTTTGAGGCAGTCATCAAGAACAAAGGTCACGCTATTGACTATTAAGAAGAAACTTTGGTATATGTAAAGCTGGGTAGATGTAATATGTAAAGCACTCTATTATTTGAATATGTATTGTGGAGGTAGAATGCATTTTTCTCTTTTGTCAACCTCTTTTTTTTCCCAGGGGAGACACAGATGCACCATTCAGCATGCATGACATCAACAAAGTGGGCTACTTCAATTCATCAATCCCAGCACACACTATCAAAACATATTTGTGGAAGTTTGCAGATTCATCTCTGACCACGGAGTCTTCAGTATCTTCAGAACATCCTACTGTCTCTAACGACTGCAGCAGGGTACAGAATAAAGCTGCCTGGATTCTAACCACAGCCTGGATTACATGTAGTTTAATCACTATGGTTATCAAGATGTGAAATCACTTCATTAATAATTCAACAAAGTGTGTCAGAAACTGACTGAACATTTACAGGCTGTATACTGTACACATGTACCTGTCAATAAGCTTCAGAAAAAGGTACGCAGTATTTAAAGCAACACCAAGTATCACATAGTGTACTGGCACATGTAAACCCTGTGCATGTACAAAGCACATGTACGTTATAAGAACCATATACCGTAACAATCTATTTTTAAAAGGTCACAGTCTTTTGCATCAAATTAAACAGTAAATTACCATATCTACGCTTTTGCTGACTGCTTATAAGAATCCATGGTACAATACATGTTTTCAGACCTCTTTTTTCAGTTTCTGATAACAAAATGTACTGGTACCTGATACATGTACATGTATGTCTATTGAAACCATGACATTTTGTGTGCCACTTCATGTCATTTGATCATTAAAATATTTACAGTATACATGTACATGTAAGTTTCCCAAATTTCACAAAGGACACATGAACATGTAACTACTGACTTGACAAGTTACGCTCTGACTTGAAGATAAAGAGGGAAAAGTAGGGATTGAAGTCAAGTCATACATGTCCCGGTACCCCGTACATGTACGGTATCAATTTGTAAATGGCACTACTTTATGTACATGTACAATACACGTACATGTACATGTATGTACATTGTACTTCATGCTGATTTTACACCATTCTTACACATGTGTTAGCAACCAGATGGGATATGAGTTAAAAGTCAAACAAATGTGCAAATGGTTTTCTCATTTATTTTATTAGCAAATTTATTCCACTGATGAAAAAATTTGTTTGCATGTATATGTACCGGTATATATGAACCTTTGTTATTTGCTATGATGGGTGATAAAGGTAATAAGAAATAACCTTGATGGACTCATTAGCAAGCATGCATCACTGGAATGAGAAAATAAACAAAAGGCAGTAACTTTGGGCATGTGTAAAACTTTGTTCAAAAATTACTATTTGCCATGTTTGTAATTCTGTGTCAATTCAATATGCTTTTGGACCGGACCAGCACAGATAGAAACCAAATTTGGTGTGCTGATTGGATTCCAAGAGAAACTCGCGAACCCAAATTTCATGTCAATTGGCAACCTAGCTTTTGAGATACGGGTTAACAAACTTTTGTCTAACATACATGTAGCTTAATCCGTTTTGTTTGGACAGCCATACATGTACATGTATGTCCTGAAGTAAAGCACCCACAGAAATATCAAAAGTATTCCATGAACCACTGAAAAATTATGCAAATCTACTCCTTTGACCTCGATTTTCAAAAGTGCACAGTTTTCAAAATGAATGATAAATGTAACCAACATTTCGAGAAAGATTTAGGATGGGCACTCTTATAGTTTGGAGTTATGTTTATTTGAACCTTGGCAAAAACTGAAAAGTATATGAATTGTACAATTTAAACATGCATTTTTGAAAATTAAACATTTTTTGCAAATCGAGGTCAAAGGTCATCTATTTGCATATTTTACAGTTGTATGTGGGATGATTTTAATTGTATCTCTGTGGGTGCTTTACTTGAGGAAATATAGGGCTGTCCAAACAAAGCATTTCAATCCTTGACGGTCGGGTCCCAAAGCATGTTGAATTGACAAAGCAGGTCAAGTTAATTAGTCAAAATTTTTTTAACCTGTATCCCAAAAACTAATAGACTGATTGACAGAAAATTTCAGTTCTGGGGTTTTCTCAAGGAATCCGATCAACAAACCAATTTTTGTTTCAATCTTGTTATCTATGGTCAGGTCCCAAAGTGTGTTGAATTAACACAGAATGACCCATGTACATGTACATGTATACATGTATCAACAACCAGTATTGAATCATTAGCAAGCATGCATCACTGAAATCAGAGAGAACAAATAAAAGATGGTAACTTCTGGCATTTGTAAAACTTTTTTTTTAAATTGTAAAAAAAAATGTTTTACAAATTAGTAATTACATACGTTTTGGCTATAAATTAAACAATGTGGAACACCAAATTTCAAATTCAACCAAAGTATTTCACTCATTTCAAAAGCATAATAAATTGTGCACGTATATAACAAATTTAGAACAAGTGAGTTGTCTACTGATCCTGTATAACATACATTTTTACAAAAGACATCTTTTGAAAAGAATTCTTAATTCTGCTCAGAAGTTTAGGCCTCTGTGCACACTGCAGCATAAAAACCATGCAAACTTCAAAGAATGTTTCATACAGTATCTAAGCTTACTTAATCTCCTTCTTAAGCTTCAACTCATTTTACTCCCACCCCCATGTTGGAGATAAATGTAAATACAAATATTTGTGTTTTGGAGGAGAAATTTTGAAGTCTGTGAGCACCACTCAAAAAATCAATAGGGAAATAGTTCTAACATACATGTACATGTACACTTGGTTTTTACATTGATATTGTAATAGCATACATGTACATGTACAAGCATCTTCCCTTTCAGAAACAAAGCTTTCAGGTGATAAAAACAAGTTGGCATTTGGGAAGACAAAACAAAAAAGCAACTTGTGCTCAAAAAGTACCGGTAAATAATCAGGAATTCAGGATCGCATGACATCTGCAGTTGTATCGGAGACTTTGATGTCCACGACTGGGACCGCGACCAAGGCATTGGAGAGTACTGAGACCAAGACCAAGCATGCCAAGACCCTGACCCACTCCTTTAAGACGGAGACCAAGACCTGTTGATACCAAAACTTTGGAAGGTCGAGACCAAGACTGAGACCTGCACTTCTGAAACCAAGACAAAGACCCACTCCTTTATGACCGAGACTTCAAGACAGAGACTTTTGCAGGTCAACACTGAGACCTGGAATTCCAAGACCAAGACCAAGACCAAGACCCACTCCTTTAAGACCGAGACTTCGAGACAGAGACTTTTGCAGGTCGAGACCGAGACCGAGACCTTGACTTCAGAGACCGAGACCAAGACCCACTCCTTTAAGACTGGGACCAAGACTTTGAGACAGAGACTTTTGCAGGTCGAGACCTAGACTGAGACGGAGACCTGGACTTCCAAGACCAAGACAGAGACCAAGACCACCCATTAAAATGTATACTTATTTTATACAAAGGTAAAAGAGGACAACTAACATACATGCAAGATGATAAAATGATACTGAATGTATCAAATAAGTGGTCAATCTTAAATTCAGGGTCCAAAAGTGTGACATTTTTGACTCCCTGTTACATCTGACCTGTGAAATTTAACATGGAAATATCACGGAAATTGATTTCAAACTACAGTACATGTATTCTTATTTGACAGGTAATTTCCATTAATTCATCATTCTTGGAAATTTTAGAGAATGTGTTCTGAATTACAAAATCACATGTCAGATGTGACAGGGACACGAAAAAAATGGGCATCTATTTTATAGAATAATCCACTTTTGCAACACATCATCAAACAGAAACACAGGTAGATATATTTCTTCAAGACTTGACACTCTATTTTACCTCTGGGAAATACAATGTATTTGTGATGAGCTGCAGACTTTTGATATGTCAATACCAATAGCAGAAGTACGGTTTAATTATATGTGTGTATAACCATGAACTCCCAAACCTATTTTCATTTAATTTCAACTAAAATGTATGGCATATATATTGAGGTTGGGCTCTCCCTTAACAATTTTTGCCTTTTCTTTCATCAAGGACCACGATGGAATATACAATGTATGTTTCATACCAACCTATTGGGCATGATGTGTAAAATACCAAAATATGAAGTGATCTTTATGATCCTTAGCCTAGTTAGAAAGGTCAGTTAGCCCCCCAAAAATTACCCACTGGTATGGTATTTCCACACTGAATGTATTAAATCATCATTTTCAACCTGAATGACCCAACTGATACAAACACTAAAACTTCTTGGGGGGTGAACAAAAAGTTAAGAAAAAAATATATATCCAAATAAGATCTTGATTTATTGATGACAAATGAGGGAAAAGAAAAATAGCATCAGGTTTAACATACTTTCCAAATCTACATGTAATTAAAACAAAGACGTTCTTGTTGGACTCAACATTAGATTTTCAAGGATTTAACTGAAATTCTGGCACGGTAGGGATGCATTATACTGAATTCCATCTGAGCTGAACACACGCTGAACCAGGCACTCAAACCTGGTTTAGATAAGCCTGATAGGCCCCCCCAAAATACTTGGTCTCTGGTCAGACCAAAGTCCCAGAACTGATGTGGCGATGCGGTGGTTTTTTTGGGGGGGGGGTTGACGTTGGCTTTTTAAGACTGGCTACGGAGACAGAAATGAGTGACATATTTGATCAAAGAGCAAAGGCTAGTAGTAGCACGTCGCATGTCATGCCGCCATTGTTGTTGATCAGCTGGCTGCAACTTTGTAACCTACATGTACCTGTGGTCTGTTTGTGTTCGACATCAGCATTACTCAGTCGTAACGGATCTATCACCGGGTACGAGCGACCCGCAAATTAGTTCCTTGAACAAATTGTCCTTTTGACTTGTGGACTTGTGGCTGGGAATCAGTCTACTCAGGCAATGCAGAAATAGAGGGTGCTGTTTTGAAAATTTTGAGAAAAAAATGGAAAAAAAATTGATGCACACGTTCAAAATCAACGCGTGCGCTGACCAGAGACCGACTGGTTTTTTTTTTGCCTAAGTGAGGGATACTTTGTGTGGTGCTACTACCCAAACCGTACAAGACCGTTGAAGTGCTTCCAACCTCATCTCCATCTCCAATACTTTACAAGGCTGTCTTCTGAATCACTACAGCTTGGGGTGAGGCTGCGGTACGCTGTACTGACTAGTCTACATTCAAGCATCAACTTCATTCTTTATCATGAAAATTTGAACATTACGGTGTTGTATTTACATCCATGTTTGGATGTAAAAAAAGTTCAATTCAGCACTGAAAATGTTGAGCCATTTACATGTACTTAGAAATCATAGTGTCATCATAGGGTTTGTACATGTACACAGGGTTTCAAATGACGTCTATATCTGAATGAAACACTTTCCATGTTAAAACAAGGTGATTCACCACTCACAGGGTACAAGTAGTCTGACAAGTCTTAAGTACACCATATGTACATGTATGATGTAGTTGAAGGCCTACTTGAACCATCGCCAGACATTGCCAGACAGGGGATTGTTTACTTGGCATGCTTAGGGACCCCCCAGTTTTTTGACATTTCAATCTTGCAAAACTGGAAAGCCCCCCCCCAAAAAAAGGCAACACTCTCTTTATTGTGCTGATCCTATTTTTGGAGATTTCAAATTGTAAATTGTGAGAAAATGTGACTTTCTTATTGATAAACTAGCCATGCAAATTTCAATCCACCAAGTGTCATACATGTGTTAAAACACTCACACTCACAATTTCCCCTCAAAATTTCCCTCACAACTCGAAACCCTGCCCTTTTTTGACAATATTAACCCTACAGTTATTGAGCATGATGTCACACTCACAGTCATCACCCAAGGTGAATTCAAAAGTTAAAATGTAGGCCTTGCTCTCCCTTCTAGTATAGGAACAGGGTCCCCAAATTTACAATCCCTGCCAGACAACGTCCAAATGCAATTTGTAGGATCCAGCACAAATTACCCAGACTTGGCCTATACTGTACACAGGAATGTACATGTACGCCTACAATGCGAAGTCTGAACTGCCAGTGCCATGACTGCAGCCTACTACTACATGTACATGTAAGTGCGGAGCATGATTTAGGCCAGGCAGGCCTATACGGATGATGTACATAACAGGGCCTAGGCCTACATGTATGTTCCAAATTGTATTTGTAGGCTCATCATGACATGGTCATGATGCATGATAACATACCCGAATATGTCTTGCTGGATGGCTTTGACAAGCGTTTCAGTGAGAGCCATTTCTTCGTCCATTTTGCTTTATACAGATTTTCGCAGTAAGGAGGAAAATACATTACTAAAAATTACTAGGCTAATGTTGTCTGCCGGGAAAAATGCTGACACCAGTGACAAACGTAAGCACTTAACAGACGCAGGAGGCCAGTACTGGCCTTATGCATTTCAACTTTTCCGCGGGCCAACGTGCAGTCTGTTGCTGAATAAAATTAAACATATCCGAACGTACAGAAGGAATAGGGAGCCACACTTTAATTCTTTTCAACTTTCTAGTCTTTTTCAAGACGCTTCTTTCGAATCCCAATTCACACAGCCAAAGGTGTTGTTTCGATGTAGCGCGCCCTCTGCAAGTGATTCTGCATCTGCTTCCGTCCGTCCACACAAACAGTCACGTACACACAGTATCAGGAGGATTTTAAAGCAAAAAGGAAACTAATTGAAAAATTTTTCGGACTTGCACAGCCGTTGGATGTCCTCAGTCTGGACTGTCGATAACCGCGCGGCTGGACTTGCCTCTCAGTCGTAAGTTTTATTTTTTAAAACAAAAATCATACTGATCGCAGTAGACCTAACTAATGTAAAAATGATTTTGGTAAATATATATTAGTAGCGGGAGTTTTGTTCAAGTTCACAATACAACTAGTTACGGTCCGAACAAAATATATAAGCACATTTGCAATAATCGGTTTCCAGTCAAATTTCGAAACCTGGCCTGTCCTTATTGATTGGATCTTTTTAGTGGAAACTATTTAGTTTATATGCCCTCAGTTTTTCATTGACATCATTTTGTTTTACCTTGCGTCAAACGAATGGCTTCCACGCTCTAGTCGTTTTTTTTAACTATTTTTCTTAATGACAAAAAAAATTAATGGCCAAATGCAATCAACTCCCGTTTTTGTCTACCTTTTTTTTCATGCTGAACAGCCTAGTTAAGTCACCTTTAATGTCGGGGATTCCCCTTAAAACCAGAAAAAACTTGAACGATTTTCGAGTCGGCCTCTTGCCAGGTCCCAAGGGAATGTGTATAAACATGGTAACAACTCCGCCACGTGGGCCATGGCAACTTAAACGACCGTTTCAATTTGAACTTGGGTTAGTTTATGTTTTAAATACAAACATAGTCTTTTACCGCAATGTTTCTTCATACCCCCTAGAAGTGCATCTAGACTGGGCAGTTCTGTTTCCAAAATAGTCTTATCTCACGATGCGTGTCCTTTGGGAACAACCAGATCTGACAAGACTCTCAACGCTAAATACATTTACTAGGAAACTCAAAACCTACTACCTTTATCAGTTTGTATAATGAAAATCCGATCATGTAATCATGCTCATCTACCGACTTCCATTGAAGTCTGGTCTCAACTGTTAACATACTGTGTCTTACTGTTCGGTCTATCCTGCCAGTGTATGTATGTCTCCTGTCTTCTGTCCGATGTTTCTTGTCCAGTCTGAATGTAATAGGGAAAGCCTGAGCCCAAAGCTCAGTGCTTCTTTTTCTCTACATGTTGGTAATAATTTAGACTATGTACAATTACCAAATTTAATACACCAGTTCCCATTAATTATAACAAATTTCACTTTGTATGTATGATATTGACGTACCTGGGATTTCATTTGTCGCGGACATGAAAATAAACTCCTTTAATTTCTTTGATAGAAACGATTTGCAAAAAAACTTTCGTATGTAAACGGGTTGAGATGTCATGTGTCCGCCACAATTTTTACCAGGGCATGCAGTCGAAAAAAAAACCAACAGGGGAAAGAATGAAAGTACTGATGCCTGAACTCTTGAAACACGAAGACTTTTGAAGAGCTATGCCCCCCTACATCTGGGCGTTATAAATAAAAATTAATTACAAAGTAGAGGAAAAAAACACCCCAGCAGCTTTTTTGGGTAATTAATTCTACGTATAATAACTGGCTATCCCACCCATCATGTAAGGCATTATGTACAGCAATGCATTATGTCGCTTAGCATCAAATCAGACTTGAATGGAGTCTATGACCGTTTTCGAAACGAGTGAATTCGTCTGGACTCGGTTTCGCTGGTTCCAGTCAGAGCTTGAACATGGGGTGTCAAACACTGCTTCAAAATGGCTGGAACCAGCAAAACCAAAGTCTCTAACCCATGGTAACCAGAATCCACTCATTTCGAAAACGCTCGGTCGAAGTTCGCGTAACGCATGCGCAAGCTACACGTGCAGTCGTAGCCAGCTATGGGTACGGGCTACGGTTGGCTAGTACTATGAATGGTTCCAGAGTGCAGTGACGTACACAATAATTGTAAACATGTTCGTAGGCCTACACCCCCACGATACCTGTCATTCCATTTTCGGCACAATACTTTGTATATCTCGTGGTCAAGTCCAACGCTGTTCTCTTCTTTAACATACCGTGAGTACTGTATAGCTAAAGGTCTAGGTAAATCTTCGGCCAGTGTTATAGTCGAGACATCTGACCATGATCGAGATCCTCCATGGTCGAGACAATCACAAGACCACGCACAAGATCAGTCACAAGTAACACAGGGTGAACAATGACAAAGCTAAAAAGAATGCTTATGTTGCTGTCATTTGAATAGCTTGTGACTTGAATTCAGACGTTGACGTCTTGTGTTGGACTTGTGTGGTCTTGTGAACATGGAGAACTTCTTAACTGGTCTCGACTACAACACTGTCTCCAGCTAGCATTATTCGCCATCAGCCTAATATTTATAAATACTGAGTAATAGTACTTCTACTTTTTTTAGCTCTGGGAGGTGTACGTGTACATTAGTTCCGCTTTTTCGATTTTGGACGGGATCGTCATACGAACACTTCACCCCT